>NC_029776.3:101239951-101278406 GCF_000817695.3 Arachis duranensis
TCTCTCATGCAATGTTTTGTTATATATTAAAACAAAAATATTATTTGTATACTAAAATTAATTATTAATATATTTGTATATAAAAATATATAAAATTTAATTTATTTTAATATATATTTATATTTTAATATATATTTTATATTAATAATTAATTTTAATAGTTAATTTTGATATATATATATTTAATAGCATAATCGATTATTATTGTGGTCAAATCCCATATATAAATAGATCTCCAAAGACATGCAACAACCTCTTAATTTCAAAGTCTCAACGCGCACAACACGCACCATTTTATCCCCTACACAGTACACACAAACGCTTCATCTCTCGCTCTTCCACTACCCCTTATCTTCAACACAAACAATTAATTTAAACTTCCATGGAGGCTCAACTCCATGACCACACTAAACGACAAAATCCTCTAAAGCTTTTCGGCTTCAGTGTTGACCACGATGACGATGACCTTTCAACGCTCTTCGACGCCGTCTCCCCGTCCGTCTCACCTGAATCTGACGGCAGAGACGGAGGCGCGTCGGTGTTCCCTCCCTCCTCTTCCTCCTCCGGCGAAAGGAAGTACGAGTGCCAGTACTGCTGCCGCGAGTTCGCAAACTCGCAGGCTCTTGGAGGGCACCAGAACGCGCACAAGAAAGAGCGCCAACAGCTCAAGCGCGCGCAGCTCCAAGCAACGCGAAACGCCGCCGTTTCATTCGTTCGAAACCCGATCGTCTCCGCCTTCGTTCCGCCTCCTCAGCTTCTTGCCCCGCCGGGATCAGTTGTAGGCCAGTCGGGACCTCATCACCCATGGATCTACATGCCGCCACGTGCTGCGCCTCCTCCTTTCCACGCGTCCGTTTCTCACGGCTGCGTCTTCCCCAACAGCAATAGCAACGGAAATTTTAGTAGCTGTAACGGTAGTGGTGGAGGTGGGAATTATAGCGCTATAACGGGTGCAGGGGTGTTGCCTTACGCTGGTGGAGTAGGGGAATCCTCGCCCCCATCTGCCAAGATGGGCTCGCAAGTACAAGCCCGGGCCCACTATGTTAGGATTGATGGGCCTTCTTTGGATAGGTTATCGTCCAAAGGGGATAGAGGGACAAATTTGGATGATGGGTTAGGGTTGGACTTGCAGCTTGGTCTTGGCCCACCTTGATGCCTTGGCCCGATTCGTAACGAATTAGTAAGATTACAAATACCCATAGAAGTGAGTGTAAATGATGAAAATGTTGTTGGCCATCTTTTCTCTCATTCTAGGCGTGAGCTTATGTGCCTATTTAGCTTCATCTGCAACTTATTGTACATTTTTTCACATTTAATTTGTTTATTGTTCAAGATCCAGAAAAAAATGTTTATTTATTTAAAAATAAAATACTTATCAGATTAACTAATTTTATGTTTATAATTATTATACATATTTAATTAATAGAATGATAAATTAATAAGTTCCTAAGTATTTTATTAAAATATATATTGTACTGACTAACAAAAATATTAAGTGTAGGTATTATTTATCTATATATTATATCGATGGCTAATTTAGTGATTAATTTATAATGTATACGTAACATGATTGACTTGCTAAATAGTGCTTTTCCTAAACTGATTCAATTCAATAATAAAAGATTACCCAGACTAAAATGAGATGTTGAAGAAGAGAACACGAACTCATAAACAAGAAGTTGTACTGAACTATGATGTAAGGTAGGTCTACACCTGAGAAAGTATTTCCATGGTCAAGTTTTAAAATACTAGAGATACTTAATTAGATGATGAATTAGATAAATAATTTTGGACTTTGATACTTATTTATGCTATTTGTTATGCCTCTGAAGCCTTTGGTCATCATTAGTAATTGAATATCCAATTAGTAGCAGTTCAAGCATTGGAGCAATTCAGCAAATGACTTAGGCGGTCGAGCTCTTTGAGGAGTCATAACATTAGTGGAGATAATAGTTATCAGAATCGAATCGGTGATCAAATTGGTTAAGTTATTGGGTCATTGAATTATTGGTTTAACCGGTAGATTATTGGTTGAACCGATTGATTCGGTACTATGTAAATAAAAAATAAAAATTGTCAAAAATTCAAAATTATAATTTAAAATACATTTTTTACTAATATTTTAAGAATATCAAACTATTCTAAAATAATATGGACCAGAAATAATAAGTATTTTGTTATTTTTATTCTTAAAAAAATAAATGAGTTTATAATTATTTTTAAATAAAAATATAATTAATTTAAGAATAAGTAAATTTATAACTAAATTTAAAATAAATTAGATAGAGTCGCCAAAAAAAATAGATAGAAGCAAATTATTTGATAAAAGATATGTATATATATTATAATTTGCATGAATATTAACAAAAATCATTACAGCTTGATGGTCGTAGATAAGGTTAACAGGGTTCGAACCCCATTTCTAACATTTTGCTAAAATTTAACTTCTAACCGGTTCGATCGGATTGAGCTTTACCGAGTTTGACCGATTTTTATCGGTTTGCACCAAATTTGACCGGTTCACACTGATTTTCTGCCTCATGCGGTCCAAAGATCGAATCGGTAGAAGATTCGATTCACCGATTTTCTGGTTTAATTGGCCGGTCCAATCCGATTTTAATAACACTGGTGGAGATTCCATCAATAAATTTTAAAGTCATCCTTGGAGATGCCTTCTTAGAGGTTTGGCTTAGATGCTATGTCTTGGATCTGTTTGAGATTTCACTTAGACCAAGTTTTAGTTCTTTAACAAAATGAAATAAAATTAAATGTTAAAGAGTCCTAAAATTGTTAGTCAATTCACGTCGAGTGTCTCGGACTTTATAACAACATCCAATGCTACCTCTCTAAATCCACAAGGAGTGATTGATGATGTGGAAAATTAGGTGATAACGTATGGTGATGAGGATATTCAGGAAGGGACTGAGATATGCTCCAACTCTGATGGGTAGACTCCTTGTTGTCAGACAATTCAGTGCAAGAATATTAGAATGAGCCCTATATGCCATATGGAGTCAACTAGAGGGTTTCAAAGTCTTAGATCACGGAGGGAACCTATATCAATTTTTCTTTGAGAAAGTGGTTGATTTGCTATGAATTGAAGGAGTTGCTTCTTGGCTCTTCAAGAACTACAAAATTAACCTGAAGCGGTGGAAAGAGAATTTCCCAGTTTGTGATGAAGAATTTGCCACTATCTTGATTTGGATTCAACAATGGAGCCTCCCGGAGCAATGGAAAAAAAAAAGTTCGGGTAAGAGGGTAGGCGAGACATTAGGAGAGGTGATGGAAGATGGTTTTTTCTTTGAGGCATAAGGAGTAACCGATGTTGAAAATTAAGGTCAAGCTCGACATTAAAAAGCCACTGAAAAGAGTGTTGAAAATCTATGGTAGCAATAACAGAGTCACTAATCTTCAACTCAAATATGAACTTGTTGGTGACTTTTGTTATTGTTGTGGGAATATTGAACATGAAATCAGAACCTGTAAAAAGCACTTGGAGAATATAGCAGCTGGGAAAGTAGAAGAGGAGAAATCGGAAGGATGACTCTGAGCAAACTAATTTGAAAGGAGACTAAAGATGATAAAGAAAACATGAATTCAAACAGCAATGAGAATAATAAATCTAGAAAGGACAAACAAAAAAAAACTAGTGTGAATTTTCAAATCTGTTAGTCTAAAATATGGGTTCACAGAATCAGAAGAAAGAGAATGAGATTTAGAGCTCATGTAGAATTCTGTTCAGCAAGAAAATCAAAGAAAAAGAGACTGAAAAAAGTGAAAGAAGTGAAGGTTATAAAAGGTGGGAAAGAAGCAAAGGTAGAAACAAATCAAAACATAAGGGAAGAAATAGTTTTCTCTATTAGGGTTTTAGAGGAAAAGGGAGGTAAGAAGAATTCGAAGAAGATGAAGCTGAAATAGATAGCTAGGAGGAAAAATTCACACAATGCAATCTCAGAGGTTAAAAAGAGGACCGATGAATGCAATGTTGAGGCCAGTTACCAAAAACAATGCTCGGTGAAAATAACTGAATTAGAGAAAAGATTGGGTACCACCTAACAATTGGAACCCAAGAAGGTATGAGGATGGTGATGTGAAACTGTCAGAGTTTGGAAAAATGCCTAACAGTTCACAACATCAAAGGGATTAATAATCCCATTTTTTCGAGGTTTTTCTATGCGAAACAAAAAATAATACCTCAACCGTGGAAGGAGTTTTGAGGAGGATAGGTTTTGAGTTTAGCTTCATAGTTAATCCTATTGGATTGTCGGGAGAATTGGTAGTGGCATGGAAAGAGGGAGTTAATATGCATATAGTGAATCGTGATACTTCCTTAATCCATCCACTTTATTATGAAAAGTCAATAGGAAGACAAGAAATGTGAAGTAATTTGTAACGACCCAATTTTTAGTATGTCTAGATCATACCGAAAACTGAGCACTACCACTTGTCTTTCTAATTATTATCTATTATTTATTATATGAGCCTGAGTTGTTGTTAAAAGCGTAGTTATTTTGTGATGTATTTTTTTATTGAAAATGTTTGTTTTAATATATGGAATCATTCATAATCAATTCACATATAATAACAGATACAACAGTTATAAACAACCGCATTTATATACATCTCAAGCAGTTAACAACATTCAGATATCCAGCCTTTATTAGAGTATAGATCTTAGTTAGAACACCCCTAGATATAGCTAGATAATACACACACGCACACACACACAAACACACACACACACACACACACACACACACACACACACACACATCCGAGACCCTGACCTGTTCAAGAAGTCCTTAAGTTAGCATCTAGGCTAACCTTGGCTCTATACTCACCTAAATCCCTCTAAACTACAAAGCGAGGGAAAGTACGTTCTAGGTCTTCAAAACTCAAGTCAGGTGGAATATCATCAAAAGGCGGAACATCATCTACTTCTCCTCTGTACGATCATACATTGTCATAGGACATCTCACTGGTACTCCATCAAGTAGCCATATAAAAGGAACCTCGTACAAAGGATTTAGGTTAAAGTTCGTATTGAAACGGGGTGCAGACATCGGCTGGTCTCACAGTATTTACATATAAACAGAGAATGGAGTTCGCCCTAGACTCAGAAGATTACCTAGAGCAAAATTTTCTTTGCGGAATGATCACCAGCAGATGACGGAAGAGTATTCCTGCCTCCATCTGAAGGGGGAGAGAAGTGAGTATGAATTAGGAAGTTCTTAGTAGAATCAGGCTAATTAGTCATGTTAATCGCTTCCGTCATTCTTAACAGTTAGTAATATATTTCACAATAAACAAAGAGGATGATATTGATATTTATTTGTAGGTTAATTGGTAATTCTTGGTGATTAGAGCAAGAATCAAGAGCTTGGAATTGAGGTTGGTAATTTTGTAAAACTGAGATAAATTGGTGTTATTTTGTTTAGTTTCGATCATTGGGATAACTTGTACAAACGCATGACATATTTAAATTTTAATACTATTAGAATTTGGTTTTTCACTTTGCCAGTAAATTTTGTATACTTTTATGTGAATTTTGTAGACATGATTAGAAGCTAAAATTTGTATTAAATCTCAACAATTTCTTGAACTATGTACATAATTTCATTCAAGAATAATTGGATGAATTTGGTTCACGAAAATATTTAGGGAACAAAATCAATCCTAAACTTTGTTCGGTGACCCAATTATCAAGATCGCAAGACTTGGATTTTGTTAAACTAGTTAGACATTGTATTTTAAGAACATTTAAAAAGCCATTTGGTATTTTTAAAAATTTCAAGAACCTATGTTTCCCTAGAATAATCTAATATTTTGTTACCAATGAAGATGATATTCGTCAGAGATTAAATTCTAATATGATATCCATAATATTCTAGGTTAACATGGTGAATATTTTTGGAGTAAATAGTTTGGTACTTAACTCCCGAATTGCCCTAGGACAATGGGTGGTCCAAGAATGCTTATCTTTAAGGCTCACTGACCCACACAAGGTATATTATATCCACATGAGATCTTATATGAATCTGGCACGAATTCACTCTGATTTTCTGACATTTTCTTATGAATACTATAAAAAGAGGCCAGATATTCACCCCTTACCTGGGATCTAACTCTAGTCCTTACATATCATTGACCAATACTGACTTAAGCATAAAAATTTATTATAGATACCCTCGACCCTTGGTTTGTTAGACCATCACCGGTTAGAAGCATGTCATTCTCTTTTCTTGAGATAACCTAGTTAACGATTTCGACTAGCACCTACTTAAGATTGACGTTATTTATGTAGGCTTCCACTTAGTGATCTCAAAATAAAACTACCCACCATCCAAGTAAAATCCTTTTTCCCCCTTTTCGTACCACTTTCAAGCCATAGCCATAAATCCTTAAACACCTCGCATGAGGATAGTAGGATGAGTTGACAACCACCTTCAATATCAGAACCTGAACCACCGAGTTTTCTCAAAAGGAACCAATAAGAGCCTTCAAACGTTAGTGAAAGAAATCATCAACCAAGATAATAAATTATGCTAATTAGTTAAAGTCTTGTCAACATTCTATATAACCACCATTATGACTCCCAAAACACGGAGAGGATAGGAATAAGCACGAAAGCAGGCACGGATCTTGACAATGTGCATAGAAAACTTGGGAGCCAAGAGTATAGAATTTTCCAATGAAAAAATCCAAAAGATTATGTGACTGCAGAGATATGGATACCTAAGGCGAACCACCAATCCATAACACTATTTGGATGCCTTTAAAATTTGGAAGGGATCTTCGACGCCCTCTAGTACAAAGCCTTTGGGTAACTCTAAAAAAATCCTATCTCACATGGTTCAATATGCTTCCACTTAGGTTTATCCTCATCTTCTAGGATCTATCATGTAATACCCTACCACACAGAACTTTACGTCTAGAACATAAATCAGAGGTGGCGAGGTACTACGACATCTAAAAGTAAAATACGTACATATATAACAAGAATAATAGAGCTAGGAGCTTTGAAGGAAAGTGGGTAAGATCAAAACAAGACCAAAGATGCGTCGCTCGCAAAAAAATGATAAGACAGAAGGCTTATACAGAAAACCAAATGACAAGTACATAAACAACGTTTCAAAAGATAGATACATAATCAAGCTCTAAACTCGACATGCGAAGCAAAAGCCGACTAGAGTATATTTATATACATATATGCAATCCAAGAAGTGTTTACTAAATTACGGAATATAAACCCTATTTCTCCAAGTTAATCTCTAGGAGGAACAAAATACATATATATACAAGTGGAGTAACTACATGTACATATACAAAAAACAAAGTATAAAATCCCAAAGGTAGATTTTCGCATCCCAAGAGTCTCCAGCAAGCTCAACATGGTATATCACGTCCTGCATTTGAAAATAACAATATATGTATGGAATGAAAATCAGGAGTTCTCAACATGGTAAAAGTGCCCGCATAGTTAATATAAAAGGTCCCGAAAAAGCCAGAGGCATTCCTTGAACTCCGACACTCAAAAATTAAACTTAAAGATTATACTAAACCATAAGTTTTCGGTAATCTATCCAGGGATCCTAAATTCTAATCTAACACTTCACCTCTTGTAAACCCAAACCTCCTAATCACTAGTGGAACTACCCTCAGCGTCACCTCCACCAGCATGAGGGATCTCTCAGTTGCAAAGACATACAAAACAAACAAGGAAAGCACAAGTATAGAGGTGCTTAGATCAAGTGTTGAATTCATGAATTGAGGTGCTTAGATCACAAAATAATAATATAATATTTTTCTTTTTCAAGATTTGGATCTAGCTCGCAAAGTGGAGTTTAATCGTATCACTCGAATTTTTCGAATTTCTGGTGCATTGTGCTTGAAAAGTTAGTTTTCAGCAATACTAGGAAGAGACCAGTGCGTTGAGGTGCTTGCCTTACTGTACTTCCAATAAAAGTTTAGTTTACTGTAATACTAGGTTGTTACAGGGTGCGTAAGGTGGTAGAGATATCTGAAAATGCATTTTGACACTCAATATACTCGAGGTGATACTAAGAGCTTATTGGGAGTTTGTGCATACTCGGTGAGGTTCTATATCTCCCCATTGGTGTCTGTTGAGGAATGAAATGGTTCCCCTTCAATGCTTGAGACCTTGCCCCATAAAGGAAGAAACAGATTCTCCTTCATGAAGTAAATTATTTTTTGTCTAATTTTCTTCGAGAATTTTAAGTTCAATTCTAAGTTCAATTCTCCTTCATGATATCTTCCTTCGGTCCTACTTGGTACTTTTCACACTTCCAACCCTCATAGGACTCAAGGGCTCCTCGACATACCCTTGAGAACCTACAGAAATCTTCAAACTTACTCGTATACTCGGACACAGGCATTGAACCTTGCTTCAGCTGCATAAGGTCTAACTCTCTGGCCTCCCTCACTAACTCAGAAAAATACTTCTTGTAGAAAATACTTCGAAACAGCTCCCCATGGAATATCCATATTCTGTAGTTGTAGGAATCGACACTCTCATTGCCACCAATGCTGAGCTTCTCCCACTAATTAATAAGCCGCATATTTCACGAACTGATTATTTGGGACATGTTGAGTTTGTAATGCACACTCCACAGCTTTGAACCAGTTGTCGGACCATTGAAAATTGGTGGATGAACCTTGAGAAAGGAAGCCAAGGTCATCGGAGTAGCTTCTCCGTCATTATCGTTTCCATCTCCATTTTCATTTCCATTTCCATTTCCATCTCCGTTTCCACTTCTATTTCCCGCCAGTTGACCAAGCCTTTGTACGGCTTGTAACGTTGCAGCAGCATTCGCTTCCATAGTATTAGCCAATTTAGCCATCGCTACCATGAACTTAGCGTGATTATCCGTCGACAGGTTACCCTCATTCTCGCTTCGAGTACGTGTCTGACCTCGTCTGAGAGTCGCCATTCAGGGTCCTGTCTACACCAAACAATCGATATCATGGTGATCAGTCTCAATATCAAAAGTCTAGTGCTTCAATTATCCCAAAAAGGCACTCACAAACAAGCATGCTATGAAATATTAAAAGATAACCTAAATAGCATGAAAGAAAAATGACCTAGAGTATGTAATGAAGCACAATCGGTCCATCCCTCAGGCTCACGAGGACGAACTGCTCTGATACCACTAAATGTAACACCCTAATTAGACTAAGCCTTATCTCATGTCGTAAAGCAAAGGTTAATCATAAGTCACAACAATTCTAAGGCTTATATATAAATATATATAGAAGGAATAATAATTCTAGAAGCCCGATGAAGAAATAAGCTCAAAAACCAAGATACAAAAGCGTGAAATGTTCACACGAAGCTACAAACTTAAGGCAACAAGATATAAGTATATAAGAGAGTATAATAGTCACAAGGATCTAGCCACCGTAGGCGGAGTTTAAGCCGGCTAGTTATATACAAACAAACAGAGTTTTGAAAGTAAAATAGCTTATACAAAATATCACTCTCAAAGTAAGGCTCTAAGGCAAAAGTAAATACAAAAGTGAGAGTATTAATAAAAATAAATCAAAGGACTTCAAAATAGGATAAAGGTCCTCTGCTCTGTTACCATCAAGCAACTCACCGAGGTGGGTTACGACCTGCATTCGAAAAAATAACAACAAAGTATGGAATGAGAACTAGAGATTCTCAATATGGTAACAGTGTCTAGTGATGTAAGATATAAGACTCGTGGACGCCAGAGGAAATCCTAGAGCTTCATATCCATCATGAGATTCAAGCTTAAAACATAAATAAATTTATAATGTTAACTTTAAAGCCACAATAAAAAATGGGTAATCTAACTTAAAAAATTTCTAAACTAAAAATTCTCCGCTGTCCCACAGCCTTCGCCTGCCTAACCGAAATACGATCACATCGCCACCGCCTTCCAAACCTTATCAATCCCAATAGAATACACAAATAAGACAATACAAGGAAAGCACAAGTATAAACATGTATATCAAGTAATTCAAATAGGCAATTAGACATGTTATACAATTAGGCAAGCAATTCAAGTCGGCAAAGCAAACAAACAGATAAAAGATACACATGATGAATGCCTGTCCTATTGGCTGTGATATCACATCGTCGGTTCAACTGCCAACACGACACACCTCCATGGAGATGTCACCCTTCGGTCTCATGATGGAAACCCCCGAGATATCAGTACTTGCACACTATAGTGATTCCTAAGGGATGCGAGTGGAATACTCTTGCCACGGACCTCACATCTCAACGTAAGCGGGACGAACCACCGCCCTTACGCTGCTGCCGCGACCTCGACAGGCGGAATCCAACCGCCGTCCCTGCCAGGCGCATATCGTCTCAACAATTTCAATATAAAAACATTACATAAGTGGTTTTCAAAAATTAGTTCATTCAGTATATCAATGATCCATCATTCCATTCCGAGCCCCAGACTCATCTCAACCACCATCAATTCATAATTTTCACAATTCATTATCAGTGATCATCAACACAATATTCCGCCTTCTCACTCAACCAAATTCGTCCTCAGTACTCCAAAAACCTAAGTCTCTATTTTCTAAACTTTTTACAAGAAATATACCCAATTAAACTTACCTAAAGCATCCTCCATATGCTGACACCTAAAAACAAGCTAAAGGATCTTAGATAAAGGTCACGGAAGTTTACAAGCATGTCGGGAAGGTGAAACAGTTAAAAACAAGGTTTTTATTGAAAAACAGGGCAGTGTGCGTACGCATAGAGTTGTGCGTACGCATGCCCATAGGGATTTTCAAGAGGTGTGCATACGCAAAGAGGGGTGAGTACGCACAGGAAGTAAAAATCTTCATTCTGTTTATACGCACGATGCGTGCGAACGCCCTCAACAGAATGCACCTTCCAGCGTGTGCGTACGCACAGCTTGCAAAGATTCAGTAGGTGGTGGGTGCATACAGACCGTGCTAGCAATCCTAACAATAGGGGTGTAATCGGTTCGGTTTGATTCGGTTTTGGATCGAAAACCAACCGAACCGACCTGATCGGTCCTATAATAATACCAACCATTCGGTTGGCTGCTGTTTGATCAACCGAACCGAACCAACAGCGGTTTGGTTTAGTCGATTTTTTCAGTTTTCTTACACCTATTGATCAGAATTAAAATTATCATAAAATAAAGTTTAAATCCTTCAATAAACTAGAATAACAAGAGTATATCACATCCAAGTTCAATACAAATTCAACTTAATTAAACATAAAACAAAGACAACTAATAATGTCTAGCAAAACAACAAAAATAAACACATTTTAAACTGAAACAGTCACTTTATAACAAATAAAAAACCAAACAGCCACCATGCTTAATCTGAATCCACACCAGACTCATCATCATCTTCTCCGGTTGATGCAATTTCTACAAAAATAAAACAAAAAAGCAATATAGATTATAAACTATAAACATAAACCATAAAAAGAACTACAAATTTTTTTTTTTGCATACCTAATTCAAGTTTCTCAAACTCTTCAATAAGCTCCTCAAAATCAGTTGTCATTGGAGAAGCACGAAGCCAATGTTGTGTGCATATCAAAATTTGTATTGTTTGATAACCCATGTGCCATGTACCTATTTCTAAGCTTCATTGTGAAAGAACCATGGTTCTAAATTAAGTACTGTTTAGATTGATAACTCAAAACAAAGTGGAATAAATAAAACAATTGAGTAATATCACGTGTGAAGAAGGTTTTAACAAGGTTAAACTCTTTATTTACTCTCAAAAATAAGTACTCTTTATTTTCTAAATTAAGTACTCTTTATTTAATCTTTCTGTGTTAGTGTTATCAAACCTGCATCTAAGTAATTATTGGTCTTTTGGTCTAGAAAAGACTAAAGAGTACTACTATTCACGTTCATTTTTACCTCTAAACTTGATTTATTAAGTATGGGATATTGCAGGACATAATGCATATATAAGGACATGACAATGTTTAAAATTTGTGGCTAACTACAATATCCCAAATCCATAACTTAAAGAAAAAAGAACACCAAAAATTAAATTACGAAGATACTTAAAAAGAAAAAGGTATCCAAATCCCTCAGTTTCATAGACAGAAAATGTACTCAAGAATATCTAATAACTTGCAATAAATTTTGAAAAAACCAAAGATCAGGGAGACAAAACCAGTCCTAAAGATTAATCAGCGAGAAAATTCAATTAGAATTCAAGTGGCCACGCAGTGACTAAAGTAGGTAAAATATCTCTGTAAGCACCAAATTTTTTTATTTTGGTTATATGAGTTAATATTCGGAATAAATTATGAAAAAATCAACGAACAAGAACATTGTGAACAGCAACAGCAACAAACTTCCAATCAACCCACCAACAAACTTTATTTAATTTTTTTATTTTTTATTTTCAATTCAACGAACAGCAACCGCCACAAACCTTCAATCAACCCACCAACAAGAACATCTAATAAGTAATAACTTGCAACAAATTGTGAAAAAATCAAATTACCAACCTCAGAAGACGACATTGTGAGTTGCAGAAGAAGGCTCGGCAACAGAGACTGTTGGACGGCGACGAGGACTGCTGGACGGCGATGAGGACTGCTTGACGGAAGAATGGCTCAGACGGAGATCGACGACGGCGAGACGATGGCGTGAAGACAACTCTCTGCAACGCCCGTGATGGAGATCGATGACATCCTTCACGGCGACTCGACGACGGCACTCTTAGCTCTCTGGCTCTCTGGCTCTCTCAAGCTCTCATTCTCTCAGGGTCTCAGGCAATCAAGCATAGAGGAAAAAGATGGAGGTTGTGACTTGTGGGGTTGTGACTTGTGTTGTGGCTGCGCTGAGTGAGTAGGGATTGGGAGGTTAGAGGATTGCATATTAGGTTAAAGGGCAAATGTGTAAAAACAAGGTTTCTGAACCAATATTTTGGTTTGGTTTGGTTTAGTTCGATTTTGCGATAAATTTCGGTCCGGTTCGGTAACTTACACCTCTACCTAACAATAGGCATTCCCCTGTGTGTGCGTGCGCACAAGCGTATGCTTACGCACGTTTTCAAAAATACACAGGATGTGCATGCGAACAAGGCTGTGCGTACGCACAAATCAAAATTAGCCACTGATGAGAGCACGCGCACAGCAGTGTGCGTGCACACACAAGCTAGAAATAATAAAATTCTGCAACATCACATAATTCATATTTTGACACCAAACTTTAAGCGGTCATAACTTCTTCTACAAAAATATATTTTCTACAAACTTTATATGAATTGAAAGCTCTCAAATTAAAACAAGTTTCATCCAATTCTAAGCTTTGAGACTTAAGTTATGATCCGTCAAAGTTTACCAAAAATATATTTTTACCAAAGTTCACTAAGTGCTCAAAACTTCAAAATTTACAACCAAACCAAACCAAAACCACACCAATTTCAACTCACATCAGTTCTTACCATTTGTATCACATTCCACCACTCATATCATCAAATTCTCAAACCCGAATATCAATTATATCGCCCTAAACCATTTCTCAAATAACAAACTCATCAATCATCATTCGATCACTATTAATCATGAAAATCAACTTCAATTTCAATCTCCAACTTCATTTATCAACCTCAACACCAAAATCCATCAAAATAACCTAAAATCATCAAATCATCATACATCATCATACAACAAATTCAACAACCAATTTAATCCAATCCTATCCTATGGGTCACTAGCCTAAGTATCCAAAAATATTATATATTACATAGAGGAAACCATAACCATACCTTGGCCGATTTCTAGTGTACAAAACACCACTTTGAGTCCAAACAAACTTTCAATCACCAACAAATCACCAATCTCACCTTCAAAGCTCCAAATCAACTCCAACAAGTACAAGAACTTAAGTAAAACCATATAAATGGTATAAATCAATACCTAGGGTTTCTAAGTACACAATTTCACAAGGTAAAGAGTTTTCTTACCTTTTTCGATGGTGTTTGGGGCACAAACAACCAGTAGCCCAATCTTAGAGACCACATAATCAATCAAAACACAAAAATTCACTTAAAACCAAAATCCAAATTTTTGAAATTCTTAGGACAGTAAACTAGGCAGAGATGAGTGAAAATCTTACCACAATACCTAGCTAGAAGTGACAGACTTGGCAAGAGTTTCGCATAACCGCTAACGGTACGCGAATCGGAGCACCGTTTCTCGAGTTATGGTCAGCAGAAGTGATGAGTGAATAGTAACAATGGTGAAAAGCTCTCACCTCTCTTCTCACTTCAGCTGCTGTTGTGTTTATGTTATGAGGATGAATGTGGCTTAAATGTGTTTATTTGAGTGTATTTATATGTTGGGCTTGGGCCCAACTTAGGCCCGGTCCAACCCGTTAGCATTTTTTGTCCGTTTGACCCAACTTTAGGCCAAATCTTTAAAATTAGTGCTCGGTTTTCAATTTTAAATATTTTTCTAAGGTTTTCTGCTGTTTTTATTATTCTCGCATAGTACCGGACAAACTTAAGCCAGTACTGCCGGTTAATTTACCGATACGCATTTTTACGCAATTTTTCAAAAAAAATTACATTTTTCAACTTAGAAAAATCTGCTGAGTCCAAATATAATATTTATATTTCCTAATTAATATTCTAAAATTTTAGACCTATTCCAAATAATTAAATTATTATTTTACATTAATTAATCGGTTAATTTAATTCACAGTTCTTACAGTTACACTCTGCTATGTAGCACGTCTTCTAAGGTGACAGTAACCTTTTCACCAACTTGAACGTGGAAGTGAGTTTCAAGACTCTATCGTTCCACTAGAGCACCCAACAGTGCGAAATGTCCTAGTGCAAATTGTGTTTTTTTTTTGGTGACAGTGCAAATTGTGTTTAAATGCAATTAAAATGTCTCTGATTTTTTCGTTATTGTTTTTCTTTTTTTTCATTTACACCCATAGATTTCCGCAGAAATGCAATCTTAAATGGAGGCCTATGATGGAGCTGGGCTGGAACTCAGGGCATTTTTAACCGGCCCATTGCCAATGCTAGAGCTATTCATTTCAGATCGTAGTTCTTGCCTTCTTGGTGGTCACGACTTCACACCAAATCACTTGTGATGCATGACCATATTGGGTTCGAAGATGAACTCTTCTCAGGAGAGTCGAATTCACGTTTCGCGAGCTTGTAAAGTCCGATTGCCAGTAACAAGGTTCAATACCTACTAGGCTACTACAGTTTAGCTACCCAACAAAATTGCTTCTCGACACTTTCTTCCCCACCACGTTTAGCGCGTAATTGGAAGCTTCTTTGCATAGAAATGGGTCAATATGCTCTTGGTTTACACCAGTTTTGCAGGACCATAGTAAACAATTATCGTAGTAAATAAGCATATCGCATAGCCTGCATTAGAAACATACTATTACACTAAAAATCTGATATTCAGGTTTAGCAACTACATAACTGCTTTTCTATTAAATATATGAGTGAAACCAGCAACATAAATATACAAAGAAAGACAACATTCACTCATGATACAATTCAGAGAACAAAGGAAAAAAAGAGTAACAAAAAGGTGCGCTTTAATGGAATTTGAGTTTAATTTCTCCAGCCTAAAGAAACCTAGCTCAGAACTGAAGAAGCTAGAAGAACCAAACCCATGTAACTGCCACTGATCATTATCTAGACTAATAACTTAAATGAATGCTATATAGATGCGTCCTTAAAGCCCTTTAATCAATTAACTAAGATATTCTGTTCTATCACAATCCACTTTCTTCGGTAGAGAGTTATTGACATATAAACAAACGAATGAACGAACTATGTACCTACCAAAAGTAAATTAGCTTTCAAAGCAACAAAACAAGATTGTTGTTATAGGCTTTCAAGTTTCAAATCAAGATTCTTCATCAGAGTCAGAAGAAACAAGCATCTTGTCCTTTCCCTTTCCCTTTCCCTTCCCCTTCCCAGATTGTCGCGCCTTTCCATTCCCTGCGTCTTCAGCAACCTTGTACAAATCTGCTGTAACCTCTGTTAACCACGAACCAGGAACAAGACCCTGCACAGCCACGTTAGCGCAGAATCAGATTACAACAAATCAAACAGGAGTACAGCGACGCTGCAGAGATTCAAGTTAATACAAGTCAAGAAAGATCGATGCAACTTACATCCAATTGCTTCCGGATACTACTGGGCCTTTTGTTCGGCCTGCGCGGCGGCCGGTGGCCCACCATCTTTATGAAATCTTCTTCAACCTCCTTCCTTGACAATTGAAGGGAGAATTTCGGCCTCGGCGCGCTCTTATTGGAATTGCTTCGAAGCTTCAGCAACTTAACGGTGCCGCCGTCAGTTCTTGCAGGAGAGGAATTCTCATCAATCTTCAACGGTTTCTCGCTCCCGCCGCCAAGTCCGCCGTCGGAGAATGGAATCTTCCACTCCGCTCGCCTTGTCCTCAGATTCCACGTCCTCGCGCCCTCCGCCGCTAACAAAGGCGGCGATTCCCGCTCGTTTTCATCCTCCTCCACATTCATCTTGTCGTCCTCTTTGTTCCTCAAAATGGCGTCTTTCATCTTGTCAGCCTCGGTTTTCAGATCAAACATCAGTTTTTGCCTCATCGCCTCAATTCCGTCCTTGACGCCGTCGGCACCGCTGCGGCCCTTGCCATTGATTCGCGACCTCGGCATCTTTGCCACCGAGTGGTTTCTCTCCTGTTCCGTTTCCCTCTTCCGCCTCGGCGGTGACTCATCGGACATTGAAACTGAAGATCGGCGATCTCCGCTGCTGGAGCGGCTAGAGCCGGCGGAGTTTGTGCACCTCAGGTACTTCTGGCTTCCCCACTTCAAGTGTGGAAGGTTGAAATTATGAAGACGGTTTGATCGCTTGGGACTGGTCGCCATGGACTCCGGCGCTGGAACTGTCCCTCTATCTCCGTTCAAACCCGGCAGCACCATTTACATGAAGAGAAGGAAGAGAATCGGAGGAACGAGAAAGAGAGAAGAAAACCCTTTCACTCCGCCAAGTGTTTTGGGGTGCGTAGGCAGAGGAAGAGAGAGCTGAAAATTCTATCGAAAATCAGAAACAAAGAAAGAATGAATAGGCTTTTTTCTGAGGTGGCCGGGAAATTAAGTTAATATAAGGAGTAGGGACTGAGAAGAGGGGGCGGTTTTAACGTTTGGGTTAATGGACTTGGAGTTGGACCTTGGGATGCATATGCACATGTTTCCGTGATTCCTTTTTATTTACACCATAAACCTAATATAAATTTAAATATTTTGTTTTCAAGTGAAATTCTTATCTAAATCGTAAATCTCAAATTTATTTAAAAAAAATATAGGTAGATAATAAAAATATTAAATAATGTGAACAATGAATATATTAAATGTTCAATTTATTAGGTGTATAAATAATTATCTTAATATTAAGATTTAGATAGATAATTTGAGAGTGTAGTGTATTTTTATTTTATTAAACTAATTATAAAGTCTATTATTTACATTATTCACAAAAACTATTGTCTACCTAACAAAGTCCTTGTTTTTATCACATTTTGATCCGAAAACTTAGTTCTTAATAAAATGTATGAGGCAATTCGATCTATTTAAAAAGATAATATATATGGCTAATAAAATTTATCATTTTAGCATTATTTTGATAATTTAATTGAACTAGTTTTTTTTATTGTATATGTCATTGTGGCAAGTCAAAAACTAATCTATTGTGGTACTGAGCTCTATTTAAGAGGTTTGTCGTTGAATGGGTTACTGCATGCATGACACGGAATTCGAATTCCCAACACTTACTTAAATGGACGAGTGAACTAATTACTAGACCAACCAAACTTAATTCTCTAACCAAAGTAGTTAGTTCGAACGAATTAACCAAAAATCAACTACTAAATTATTTTAATTCAGAGTAAAAATTTATCAGTAGTAAATGGATCAAACAATCAAAAAATTTATTCGGGATTTGTTAAAATATTTTTATACTAAATTTAAAATTTAAAATTTAAAATTTTAAATTATAAATACTAATAATATAAAAATAAAATATTAATCTAAAATATTAACTAATATTAATGAAAATCAACTTTTTTTCTTTAAAAAATAATATTGCATATGTCAACATCAGTCAATTTGTATATTCAATTCCAATAAATTGCATATAAAACTTGTACTTTAGAGTTTTGAAACACATGCATTTTTCTTTTCTTTTTTTTTTGTTCGCGACATCTACAAGTCCAATAATAATAAGTATTCAAACAAGGTGAATACTATCGTCTAGATTATAGAAAAAATCTAATACATATAGATTATGTGTGATTAATTTCTTTGGACGATATTTATCATATTGTTGTTTCGATTCTATTCAGATGAGTTGATGGATAAAATAGGCACCACTGGCATAATAGTATTTTGTCTCTTTCAAATTCTATTAGCACGTAATTAATTGTTAAATATTTAGTTGGACTTTTATCTTCATTAAAACTCACTTTTTTTTTCTTATTTTTGCAAAATCAAAATTAAATAGTTTAGAGAATAAAAAAAATAATTTCTTGTTATTATTTCCTTTTTTTAACATTAATTTCAAAAAATAGTTTGTAAGTGTAAAATCTCGTTTGCCAATAAAACTCTTTATTTTAAAATTTTAAGTACAATTATATTTTCTCTCTCTCTCTCCTAAATTTAATATGAGAGACTATTATCATAGTCAAAATAATTATTACTAGAATTTTATTAAATTTTATATTTTCTATTTAAATATTTTTTTATCTTCTTACCTTATTGCTATATCCTTTTTTTCTGTCTACTTTATAAGATATAATTTTTAATAGTTTTTATTTATCATTTTTTTACTATTGTTTCACTTGATTTTTAGTAATCTTAACAGAGTGTCGAATTAAATTTGTATTAAAATCTCAATTCGAAAAATAGATGTGACTTTTCTAAAAAAAAGTAGGCTCAACCCAGAAATTATTTAGTGTTAGTGTCAAAAGTAAATTGTGCAATACAATGCAGGCAATAAAGTGAAATCGAAATAAGAAAAGAAATAGAAAATAGAGTTGAAACAGTTGAAAATGTAAAAAAAAAAACACTAAATAACAAATGAGAATGAGTAAACTGAAATAATAAATTTAAATAAATAAACAAAAATAACAAAGCAACGATAAAAAAAACAAATAACTGAACCAAAACAACAAAAAAAAACAAACAGAACTAAATTGAGATTAAAAAAAAATTAAATAACAGAATAAAAAAATATTAAAAGTCCTTTTCGTAAAGGTGGTCATTTTCTATTAACTTGCTCAGTATAAAGTATTAATTTTAAAACTAAGTCATCAATTATAAATTCTTTATTCTTCACCTTCTTGATGTATAATTTAGCTATCATTTTTTTTTTGTCGAATTATTCTATCTAATGCAGTTAGTCAAGATTGATCTAACTCATTTAATTCATCCATTATACTCGACCAGCATTGTTTGACAGGCAAATCATTTTGTTCTACCACTCTAATAGTTTACAAATTTATTTTTAAGTAGTCAAACAACTTTATGACCATATACTAGCTGATAAGGTGTTAAACTTGTGGCCTCTTTAGGTAAACACATATTTATCCATAGTACTTGACTTAAAGTATTATGTCAATTTTGAGGTTGTCTCCCTATATACTTTTTAATCAAACTTATTTAAATTTTATTAGTGGCTTCGGCTATTAGCTTGTGCATAGTAGGGAGTCGAGTGTACTATCTTAATACCTCGTAATTCAACAAACTTCTATATTTGTCGACCTATAAACATAGTCTCTTGATCTGCAGTCAAAGTTTGGGTAATACTAAATTTATGAATGATCTACTCCTCAATAAAGGGATTATCTTAGCTCCTGAAACTTCTTTCATGAGCATAGCTTCCACCCACTTTATAAAGTAGTTGATCACACCAAGATAAACTTATGATCCTTAGTCAAAGACTCAAAGGAGGGTGAATCATTCTTATTAAGTCAAGAGCTCATCCTCTGAATGGTCATAGTTTGACTATAGAATATAAGTCAGAAGCTGAGACTTTTTGAATAGGTGCATGCCTTTCGTATTATTTACAGTGTCAAACAAATTCAATACAATCTTTTATTATTGAAGGCCAATATAATCCTTGTGGATGCAAGATCTAATGCATCTTTTGACCTGACTGGTAAGCTCCACAAATACATTTATGTACTTCAGCCATAGCCAAATGAACTTCTTGAATACCAATACATTGGAGTAAAGAATCATCGACACTCTTCTTAAATAAATCCTCTCTAATGAATACAAATCTCAAGCTAGGTATTTAACCTTTTGATATGCTTTTTTATTGGGATTCTTGAGATAGTTAATGATCCTGAATCTCTAATCATTTGGATCTATTGTATTTGCACAACATACTCCTCTTAATGCCAAAGGAGTTAGATTAGTATCAAATTTATTGAATTCTTTCATTAAATTGGAAGATATTTTATAGCTAGAAGTCATTTGAGCTAAGTCATTTACTTTCTTATTCGACTCTCTAAATATATGCTTTATTGAAATAGAGTCGAATTTAGCTAGCAGTTGAGCTGCTATCATAAAATATTTAGCTAAATTTTGATTTATAACTCTATAATTTCTAGTTAATTGCAAATTGTCAGTTGTGAATCTCCTATTATTTCAACTTTTTAAGCTCCTTTTTGAATTAATAATTCTAGAGTAATAATTAAAGCCTCATATTCTATTTTATTGTTCGACAATCTTGATTATAGTCAAAACATAAATTTAGTTGGCATGTCATCAAGAGTGATTATTACTATTCTGACTCCTATCTCATATTGGTGCTTAAATCCATCAAAAAATAATCTCCAATGCTTAAGTTCTAAGTATCCAGTTATATTTTTAACGAAATTAATATCAATGTCAACAAAAAGATGATCTACTAGGAAGTCAACAATCACTTGTCTTTGACAATTCTAGCAAGGACATAGAATAAAGAGAATTCGATTAATTCTAACATCCACTTGGTTAAAAAAATCTGATTTTTAAGGGTTAAAAAATATGATTTTAGAACTGCATTAAAAAAATTAGATTTTCAATTTGTATTTCAAAAAATCAGATTGAAAATCGGATTTTAATTTAGGATATTAAAAAATAGACTTTCAATTATGTGTATTTCATTACTTCAAAAAATCTTAGGATAAATGCTAAATATTATAGAAAAAGATCTTCAATCAAATAATGGTACCCAAGCATACCTTCCTTGTTTAAAAAAAAATTAACTTATACTCTGTAATTTTTTAAAAATTATTTTTTTACAGAATTCTATTAGCGAAGGATTGAGATTTGTGTACTATTGATTTTTACATTGTCGTTATCTTGCTAATTGTCTAATGATCTTATGTTGTTTTCAGGATTAATCAAATACTTAGGAAATTTCGGTACACGGTTAGTAGTGTAGCCGGAACTGTTGTGCCCCTGATAGTCAAACCCAAGCTACTTTGGTGAGTTAAGTAATGCAACACTTATTTGAAATGTTGATTTGCCTTTTAAGATAGACTTTTAGTCAATACCATTTGTGCGAATACTGAAAAAAATTGGTTGATGTACTAACTACTTTGTTTTTAACACAAGGATAGAACGACGGATATGGAAACCAATACTTCAAGTGCACGGCGACGTACCAGGGCACCTCCACTTCCGTATTTCGACAACGGTGTTCGACAATCTCGTGTTAATGCTGATCGTTTTGACCACCGTGCAATGAAAAACGGCTGGCTCCGTCAAGTGACATGGGTGACACTCGAGCTCCTGCAACACGTACAAAGCATCGGTTATGCGATGAAGTTGCAGATGTCTATTCAGATGATAAAGACTATGACTCGGAGACACATGAAGTTGAGTCGTTCGATGACCATGTTGACGACTTGTTTGCCGTGCATGAAGCTGAACATCAAGGCAATACCAACAGCAAAAAAACGGACATCGATTTTTGGGAAGTTGATGTCATCAGTATTATTTTTTGCTTGTATCTTATAAACCATAATTAATTTTTTTCTTGAATTTTAATTCTTTGGGTAACACTAATGTTTTTAAGCTTTTTTCCTCCATTAGAAAGCGGCGTGACTTCTTGTATGGATCTGACTGTTAAGGAGATATTAGCATTTTTTCCTAGAAGAAAGATCGTACTTAAACATAATAGAGAGTTGCAACCAGTTGGTCAGGCAGCGGGTCTATTAAGCGGGTTCTTCAGGAGTTTAGGGGGCTGATTTTCAATAATTACCAATTTATGAAACTAGTTGGAAGATAATAAACAAGACTATCAAGGAGCATGCGATTGACCAGATTAAGGTAATTTTTAAGTTTTTTTTATAAAGTAAAGCTTTACTACTGTCTGAATTTTTTTTAGGTTGTTCAACCGTATTTCAGCTGTAAAATATTTTTTTTGTCTCTTAAATCAATAGTACAATGAGAAGATTAAGATACACACACATAATATCGGTCATACAAATTCTTTTGTTTAGTGTAAATTGCATTACATTATTACATAACTTAGTTTCAAAGCAATTGATCCTTCGTGTATAGCAATGTAACTAATAATAATAATAATAAAACTTATAAACCTCGTGAGATTTTCAAGGCCGCTTCTATCGTAAACAAGTAGAGAGTGACTAGCTATTATTTATGATTTTTTGTTAAATTAAAATGTCAAAAGAAAATAAATATGGTACACATTTACATAAATAGAATCTGTTATCCTACTGAATTTAAAATGTCTCTATATAATTTAATTATAAAGCTTGATGAAGGCAATTAACAGTTCCAAATTTTATAAATTAAAATATTTACAACATTAATTATATTAACAATTAATAAAATTTTATGTTAACAATTGACCAATATGGTTATATATTTATTCTTTAGAATCCATCTCTTGTTCTACATACTTTCTAGAACTGTAGTTCAAATTAAAAATTGAATCATTTTCTTCCCATCTGATGGAATATTAGACCCGTCTTCACTTTGAAATTATTTTTAATGAAGAAAAAAGCTTAGAAATTAAGAAAAGTAAATCACAACTGTTTAAGTTTTTTGGTTGGTAGTCAGGGCCTAGGGGAAAACATCTTTTGTACTATACACAGAAGCAAGTATACAAATAATTTATATTATTATTTTATGGTGGATGTGACAATACTCCCCTCATGTTTGGAGTTTTGAAACTCTTTTATATTATCAATATTATAATGTGTATTGACACAATTTTTTAATAAATATTTTATTAATAGAGCTTTTATTATATATTAAAAACTTCATCAAATAATTAATGCCAACAATATTTTTTAAAAAAATTAATATTTAAAAAATTAACACTAACATAAAATTATACTTTTAAATAAAACCCATAAAATAATTATAAAATATTAATAGAATACGTTGCTTAATAAAACACTAATTTAAAAAAAAACGTTGCTTATAAATTATTTTTATAAATTAATAATTTAATCTCCCATCTTTACTTATTAAACAACATTTTTTTAATTATTGTTTTATTAGTGTTAATTTTTTTATTGAAATAAAATAAAAAAATTATTGTTTCCATAACAATTTTTTTATTTTTATCTTTTAAGATTTATTTTGTTTTAGAATTTTATAAACTCATTACAATACGATCTAAATTGTACTGATATATTTTTATTTTTATTTAATTTAGTTTTATTCACATAATTTAAAATTTAAAATTATAAATTTTTTAAATTAAAGTTTAAATAAATATAATTAATTAATAACTTAATTTAATTTAATAAAAATAAACGTATTCGTATTATTATATTTATATGATTAATTATATTTATTCGATTTAAAAAAATAACTATTTAAAATCGTTAATTATAAATTAAAAAATTAATATACTCGTATTATTTTTCATACGATTATGTTTACAATACTCCCTAATAGTTTGGTAAATCAACCGTGTATAAAGTTTTTAATTATTTAATGAATCAATACTCTATATATTTTTATTTTTAAATTAGTTTTTTGCAGTTAAAATTTTCATTATTTTCTTTATATTTATTTTATTGCTTCTGCTTTAAATATTAAAATTCTTTATATTTATTTTACCCCATAGCTCTCTTTCTCAAATCTCACTTCTAACCAAATTTATCACTACCGTTTACTATCGTGACCGGTGTCTCGTTCAACGTTATATCTCCTTCATCATTTTCTATTATTCTATTCGGATATGTTTTTAAACTATCTTCAATTTTTGTCCCTATTTTAATTGTTCTGGTATTCTATTTTTGTTTCTATTTTAGTGTTTTAAATTAAAATTTAAAATTTTACTTTTTAACTCATTTAGTAATCTAATCCTAAAAGAACATCTTAATATTTAAACTTAATACTAAATAATATATTTAATTCTATTAATTAAATTTAAATTCACATTTTCGTGTTGTTTCTTTTATTTACCAAAGATAAAAAATTCAAATTCAAATTTTTATTTTTTAATTTAATAAAACAACTTTAACTATTTAAAGAGTATTTTTATCATTTAAAATTATATGAAAAGTACATTTTAGTCTTTTAAAATCAAATTTAAATTTTAACATTATAAATTTATTAAAGAGTAAAGTACTGTTTTTGTCCCCAATATTTGGGATAAGTCTCAAAGTTATTCCTAATGTTTAAATCGTCTTATTTAAGTTTCTAACATTTTAAAATTGGCTCCATATTAGAATTTGATTTTTAAATAAAAGAAAAAAATAAAAAAATATAAATAAAAAAATGAATGATAATTAAAGTGAGATTAGTATTAGATAAAAATTATATAATTTGTTGTTAGATTGGTTGTTTGAGCTTGTAAGTCGGTGTCAATTTTTATAAGGACATTTTTGTCTTTATAAAATTATCTATAAGAGTATTTGATAAATTAAAATTTAAAATTTTATTTTTTAATTTATTTAAACAAATTTAATCCTAAAATAATTTTTATTGTTTAAATTTATAGTTTTTGATGCATGTATACAACGTCAATACCAAAGAGATATTTTTGTCTTTTTATTAATATTTAAATAAATATTTTATAATTTTTAAATTAATTTTTAAAAAAGATAATTTTATCTTTTTAAATTTAAATTTAATTTTTTATTTTTATTCTTTTTAAAATTAAATTAAATTTTTAATTCAAATTAAATAACTTTAATTTTAAAAAACTTTTAGTCTTTTAAAATTAATACGAAAATATATGTTTGACTTCAGTTTTTTAAATCATCTCAATTTTGCCCCGCCGTCAATTCTGTTAATAGATTCCTAACGGAAGTATAACATTGAATCAATTTTAAAACTTTAGGGACTTAAATAGGACGATTGAAACGTTAGAGACAACTTTAGAAGTTACCCCCAAATGTTGGGGACAAAGACGATACTTTACTCTAAAATTTATTTTAAGCATGATATTTTAATTTTTTCATATTAAATTCAAAATTTTAAATTTAAATATATTTAAACAAAATTAATATTAAAAATATATTTTTGTTTTTTAATTAAATTTTAAATGGATATTTTAAAAGTTTAAACTAAATCTTCAACAGGATAATTTTATCTTTTTTACATTCAAACATATATTTTTTATTTTTTAAAAATAAAACAACTCTAATCTTGCCAATGAATTATAGTTCAAATGGCATAATCTCTCCATACTTATATAAGAGGTTGCGGATTCGAGTTTCTTTATTTTTGAAAAAAAAAAAACAAATCTAATCCTAAAAAAATATTTTCCCTTTTTGCAATTAATTAAAACATATTATACTTTTTTCAAAAATTCACTATAAAGAAGTATTTTGTCTTTTTAAAGTTTTTAATTTTTTTTGTTAAAAAGTTTTTAATTTTTATTTCTATTATAATGTAACGATCCAATAGCAATTTAAAAATAAAAAAGCCTAAAATAAGCCCAAGTAAAAACCAAAAAATAACATTAACCCAAATATTATTTAAACGATTACAAAAAAACATTATTTACCGTAACTTATTCCTAACTTTATAAGAGGAGATTTAATACTCCAAACAACTGAAAAGCACTAAATCGCGTCCCTTACTTTATTTGTAGTGTGTAAGTATCATTGTTGTCAAGAGAACAACTATTTACGTAGCGTTTGGTGGAGAGACAGATACTGAAAGACTGAGACTGAGAGACAGAGATTAAGAGACAGAGACTGAAATAAATTTTAGTATTCTGTTTGGTGTCAAGTGAGAGACAAAAATTGAAACAAGAATAAAATTCTAATTTAATTTACACAAAAGATAAAATTGGAATTAATTAATTAAAATGAGAGTATTTTAGGTATAAAATATTATTAAAGTTTCCGTCTTTGTTTCTAAAAATATCAGTCCCTTCTGTCCCTACATTTTGGAGACACTGAAATACTGAAATTTTGGGAACAGAGACAGAAACTTTAGTACCAGTCTCTGAACCAACAAACATGATACTATGTCTCAGTCTCTCAGTCTCTGTCCCAGTACTGCAAAACAAACACTACCTTATGTGTATTTATTTTCTTTAATTTAAACTCAAAAAGAAACTACTAAAGTGCTAATAACATTTTTAATGTAAAAAAGATTAACTAATATTAATTCAAATATAAATAAAAAATATCATGACCTTAAATTACTCAACTCAAAACTAATATAAAGGATTCAAACTAATTCACCACATTATCAAATCACTAAAAATAGAAATTTTAAGATAGCATTGCGTCTAAATTGTACACAGAGTTTGTACACGTCTCTTTATAGAAGTATACATTATTGCTTTTTATTAGTTTATGATATATTCCTTTTTCACCCCATCATTCGGTCACATGCTTAATTGCTTATGAGTTATGACTTATTTTTCATTTTCATTTTGTGAAATTATACGTAGTTGCCCCCAATCTTCATGCATAATGCAAGCAAAAAATTGAATTAACATTTGCTTAAATGTGAAAAGAAAATAAAAAAATTCTGAACCAATGGTTGATGATTTTGTGATTTGGGCCACACGATATGATAGAAGATTTTTATCATGCATCTTATGTAATCTTATGATGTGAGATATTTGTAACAAGTCTTTCATCCCGAGGACAATCGAGGAGGAAGAATAAAGCGAGGAATCATACAAAAGATAGGAAGAAACTAGAAGAACATAAGAAATCTTTTGTTTCATAAGTTTTATGATAGTAGAAAGACTTTTGAGGAAAATACCAACCATAAACCATCAGGAATAAATGCAAATTACTGAAAATGATTTTTTGAATATCGGTTGAAGGACGACACAAAGGTAACAAATATTATTAAGTTGGTATTTCATTCTATTCAATTTTAAACCCTCTGAATTATTGCTAAATATGTTGAATTTATTGTGATAGTAAAAAAACTTCTACCCAAAATATATTTACCTTATGCTTTCTTCTGTTTCCTGAAATCGCACATGGCTACTTCATAAATAGTTAACATTGTATTAATTTATCCCATTTACATTAATGTTTGTTGTTTTGTTTATAGGAGATGTATAGAAAAATGCTATAAATCGTTCAAAGCAACGTTACACACATACTGGAGGTTCTAAAATAATGGCCAAAAAAAGACACAAAGAAGTAATCAATTTAAATTCAGTTTTAGATTTTTGCCTTATTTTTGGTAATATAGTGTTGTTTGTTATATGATTGTGACCACATGAATGTTATAGGAGCAACGCCAAGCAAGGCCTATTGGTAGAGGAGAGACATGGACCATGACTCATAGAAAACAAGGATGACTCGTATATAAATGAAAATGCGCGTGTTGGTGGGGATAAGTCATGTTCTTTAATTTTTCACATTTCTTTTTGAATTTATAACGATGGATGTAAAATTAGTGTAGATCTGAATCTCAAATGTCTGTAGGAAGCAATTGCACATATTGAAGGCCAAGACGCATCCAACAAGGAGCTTTTACAAAATGATTTTCTTGCACAAGTACTTGGAAAGGAGCACCCAGGACAAGTACGTGGACTAGGTTTCAGACCATGTCCCACTTAGTATTTTCGTAATATTCTACAGTAGTCAGAATTCAGTGTGCAAATTGAAGAGTATTAGAAGGAGATTACAAAATTTAAGGCAAAGGTAGCAGAACTAAAGACAGAGGCAACAGAAGAGAAGGCAAAGAGACAGATAATGAAAAATTTGTTAAGATACTTAATCCAGCAACAAGGAGATAATTTGTCACTTGATGTAGCTACAGATCTGGATTCTTTGGAAAGTGCACCGACCTTATCCCATGCAAGATGATATTCTGGCACTAATGATCTGAATGATAAATCATGGAATCAAGTCAATAGAAATAGATACACTTGAATCTGAACACTTTTTAATTGTTCACCGTCCTAATAACTTTTGAGTTATTTATTTCTAGTTTATAGACATTGATGCACTGAAGACAAATTACTATTGTAATGATTGCTTTTGCATATATATTTTTGTTCTGTTTTGTGTATTTTTGTTTGATTTTGGTTGTAGGTTGTTTTAATAAATTAAAGCAACTTATGTAGTGGAAGAACATATAAGGAATTAAAGAATTGATTATATTATTAAAAATTTGGATGTAAAAAAAACTATAATATGACATTTGGCAGCAGTCACGAATCCACTGCTATATTAGAAACACAGCTTTTTGATAGATGCCATTTTGCAGCGGTTAACAACCGCTACCATCTATAAGTAGGCTTGCTTACGTTTTAGTAGCGGTTAGAATCGCCGCAAAAATATATCGCGGCGAAATATTATTTAGCAGCAGTTATTCCAACAGTTATTATTAACCACTGCTAGAAGTTTAGCCGCACGCTATCTTCCAGCGGGTTAACAACCGCTGCTACCCATTCTGCAGCGGTTAAAAATTGCTGCTTTTCGGCTCCATAACTGCTACTAACTGCCGGATGTGGTGTAGTGTTACCTGACTTTTGATTTTTTACTTTTTAATTTTTTCAAAACGTTTCAGGTAGATATAAGAAAGGGAGAGAAAGAATCTAGGGTTTACTTCGTGCCATTCCATCTTGTTTCTCACCATATATCTGCATGTCCTAACAGAGAAAAACATGAACCACCTATTGGGATCCAACAAAACTTATCAGAAGGTTGAAGGTGGCCATTCCGAAACCCATAATCGTAGTCCGGTGGTTATCCTTCTGTCGCGTTAGGTGTGTCGCGATGATTGGAAGACAGTTATCACTCCCACAGTGAGATATAAGCCATCTTCATATAGTTCTGGTGCATAATTTCTTATTTTAGTTACCAATTTTTTCTTTTACTAAAATTGTACACTATGAAATTGTTATCTGAAGTTAGGTCCTTTTACTAATTGCATAGAGTTTTTCACTGTAGGGTTGTATTTCAGTTTAGAAAATGTAGGAAAATAGTATATATTTTTTATGGTTTATTCATTTTTTAATGGTTTATTCATGTATTCTTAATTTTAAAAATATTTGGGTGTTGGGTAATGTTATAAGCTAATTATAATTTTTGATGATTTATTCACTTTTGATGGTTTATTCATGTATTCTTAATTTTAAAAATATTTGGATGTTAGGTAATGTTATAAGCTAATTATGTTTTTGATAGTTTATTTATTTATTTTACTGGTTTATTTATGTACTCTTCATTTTGAGAACATTTAGGTGTTAGGTCTTGTTATAAGTTGATTATGTTTTTTTTATGGTTTATTCATTTTTTGATGGTTTATTCATGTACTCTTAATTCTGAGAATATTTGGGAATTAGGTAATGTTATAAGTTGATTGTTTTTTGATAGTTTATTCATGTATTCTTAGTTTTGAAAATATTTAAGTGTATCATAATGTTATAAGTTGATTATATTTTTTAATGGTGTATTCATTTTTTAATAGTTTATTTATGTACTCTTAATTTTGAGAACATTTAGGTGTTGGATAATATTAGAAAATATGATTATATTTTTTTGTTATTCACAGAAATGGCCACCACCACACATATTATGTTAGTGATACAGTACAGAGATAGACTTGAAAGGGGATCAGATGACAAGTTGTGTTATTTACAAGGTGAAACTACTGAGGTAGAGAGAGTTAACGTGGATACCCTGAATGGCATCAGTGACCTATTGTTATCTCTGATTTCTATTGGCGACAGCTTAGAATGAAGATTGATGGTGGTTTGAGGCTTCTAAGATATGACATGGATGTTGTTAACATGTATGGAGCTACTGTATAGAATAGGCATAGGATTAAATTATACACAAAGCACTCCATTAGCCAAGTAGATGTTATAAATGTAAATGACAAAAGTGGTGTAAGAGTAGCTGATAAAGTTGATGTTACTCCATCAAGGGTGAGGGTGAAAACTTGTGCTAGAAGAACTCCAACTCTAAAGAAGATAAAAGGTCCTATAAGAGTTCTTCAACTGAGAGGGGTACAAACTGAGGCCTAAAGTGCATAGGAGGCCCATCTTACAAATAAGGCCCAATCAGATGCTAGCCCAAATCCATTATCCTAACTACCATACCTGAACTTAACAAGCAAAATTTTGAGGAATGTGGACATTTGCAAAGGCTACTACACCATAGAAATTTGAAGATGCAATGGGGAGGGTCAAGAGACTAAATCAGCATGCATTAGAGTATCTCAACAAAATTTCATCTCAACCGTGATCAAGGTCTTACTTCAGTGAGTACCCTAAAGTGGACTTCTATTCAAATAATAACTGCGAGACCTTCAGTGGTAAAATTAAAAAGATGCGATAAAAGCCAATTATTTTCATGTTGGAGGAAGTGAGAGGTTATGTAATAAGAATTTTGGCAAGAAACAAGAAGGCATTTGTTCATACAGGTTGTGGTAGCTTATTGGGCTTTCATGTAGGCATAGGGCTGGCAATACTACGGGTAGGATAGGCTACCCAACCCGCCGCGGGTAGGGTAGAGTGCGGTCTGGGTAGGGTACACCCTATACCCTACCCTACCTACCCACACCCCATATATATAGAGTATGTTTTATAAAAATTATATACATAGTGAAGGAGGTGAGGAGGTGAGAGTTGAACCCTCAACCTCCTTCATGTGCAGCAAATAAGCAACTACTAAGCTAGCTAGTTGCTTTGGTAATATATAGCATTTGTATATTTATGAAGTTAACATAAAATAAAAATTAAACAAAACTAAAAATCATATATTATTCATCATTCAGAAATCAGAAACCCTAAGACTAAGTGGGAGCACCGTTTCTTCCCAAAGCCATAAGGCTCACCACAAGCCCCAATTCTCCTTGGATCCTTCTTCCTCCTTCGTGCTCTCCTCGTTCCTCCGTTGCCACAACTCTTCTTTCTCCTTCGTGCTCTCCTCACAATGTCGCTGCTTCGTGCCATTCTCTCCTCTCTACGCCGCTGCTCCATGCTCTTCTTAGTATTTTTCAGCATGCTTATTTGTTCCTATAGTAATGTTTAGTTCTTGTAAATTTTGTGCTCATCATATTGATTTGTTTAGTTGGTTGGACATGAAAATTGGGGACTGGGGCATTACTTTGCGTTTGAATCTGTGACTTTGTTTTTCTACTGATTTATCCTTTTTAGCACACTTTTGGTCTTGGCTGAAAATTTTCTCAAAGTGATCTTTGACTTGCAATATTTTGGATTCTTTTTATAATTATTTATTTATTAGGTATTTTTCTCCTTCTCTGTATAGAAAAGATTATAGTTCTAGTTCTAGGGTTCATGCTTTTTCTATTTCTGTTGGTATTTTTTTAGCTAGTTGGTTCCTCCTTCAACTCTGTGCCCATGAGGCCATGATTGATTTTTCTCCATTTTTTTAAATTAACTATGATGAATGTAACTGGCTCCTTCGTTGATCTTTTTTTTTCGTTTGAATATATTCATATTAAATTGACTTTTTTAATATTTTGCAGTTTTTGTGCCTGTTCTGAATCTTAATGATTTTTCAGCATGTTTGAATTTTTAATGTTCATTATTTATTTTATTGTTCTGTAGGCAATAATGGATAGTACCAACATGGATGTAGTGGCTCAAGAACAGCAAGAAAAAACTCCTGTTGAAGAAACTGCTAATTTTATTCCGAACTAAGAGTGGAAGGCAAAGTGCAACCATTGTAAGTTTATTATTGGTGCCAATCCAAGGAATGAGACTACAAATTTGAAAAAACATGTGCTCCATTATTGTAAGAGAATAAAATTAACAAATTCAAGACAATCAATAATTACTGAATCTCTTCAAAGACCTGGAAAGAATAGTTTAGATGCTTTTATATTTGATGCATCTCACACAAAAAAATTGATTGCCAAGTCCATTTGTATGCATGAGTATCCTTTTGTCATATGTGGATCATATTGCAACAAGGGAAGTGTTTGCTTCAATGCAACCAACGTTCAAGATGCCAAGTCGAAACACAATCAAGAAGGATATATTTGAAATGTAGAAGTGGAGAAGCTTAACATAAACAAGATGATGGATGCAAATGATAGTCGAATAGTTATTACAACTGACATGTGGACTTTCAACCAGGAAAAAGGATACATGGTTGTTACAGCACACTACATTGATAGTTCATGGAATTTGCAAATGCGAGTATTGAGGTAATACCTTAAACTTTGCTTCTAGTATAAGTTATGCTTTCTAATGCTTGATGTACTTGTGATATTTTTTTATCTGATATATTTTTAACAATTTTTAACTTTACTTATGTTTTTACTCCTCATTGAAGTGAAGTTCTCTCTAATGCATTAATGAAAGTTTTATTAGAGAGGAACTTAGATAGAAAATTATCAAATATTACATTGGATAATTGTTCTACAAATGATGTTATGATTAATGTGTTGTTGGGACGTTTAGACTCAAATTATTTGTTACTAGGGGGTAAGTTATTGTATATACGTTGCTGTGCGCATATTTTAAACCTAATTGTGAAGGATGGTTTCAATTTAGTTAAAAAAAGTGTGGAGAAAATTTGTAATAGTGTGGTGTATTGGACTTCAACTAGTAAAAGACATGAAACTTTTGTGAGTTGGTGTAGTAAGTCAGGTGTTTCCTTTACAAAAAAATTATGTCTTGATTGTATGACTAGATGGAATTTCACTTATGTGATGTTAGAAACTACATGGTTGTACAGAGATGTCTTTGCTCGACTAAAACAAAACGACTCCAATTATAAAAGTGTGCTAAGTAATGAGGAATGGGAACTTGCAAAAGAAATTTGTGGTAAATTAAAACTTTTTATGATGTGACTCTATTATTTTTTGGAACTCAAGTTCCAACTGCCAATATTTACTTTAATAAAGTATGTGATATACATGTTGGATTGGAAAAATGGGCTATTTCTCTTAACCCAGTTATTAGTAGCATGGCATGTATGATGAAGAGAAAGTTCGATAAGTATTAGGAAGAAATTCATGACATTATGGGTATTGCTGTAATTCTAGATCCTATGTATAAGTTTGATGGGTTTGAATATAAATTTTTTAGGATACGTGAAGATCCTAATGAATGCACAAGGAAAGTTGAGAGAATCAAGCGTGCATGTTATGAGTTACTTCATGAATATCAAAAGAATACATCTAATTTAAGCAATATGTCAGTGAAATCTACACAAGAGCTTAGGGTTAATGCAGATGAAGATGATGATGTTGGTTATCAATTGTATATTAGACAAAAGAAGTAGGAAAAATGTTCATTTGTGAAGACAGAATTTAATCACTATGTAGAGGAAGATGTTTATCCTCTAACTCCTGATTTTGATATATTAACTTGGTGGAAGATAAATGGAGATAGGTTTCCAACTCTTCAAAAAATTGCAAGAGACATATTTGCTATTCTTGTGTCTACTGTTGCTTCTGAGTCTTCTTTTAGTACAAGTGGTCATATAATTGCTACTTATCGTAGTAGTCTTCATGAAGATATGTTAGAAGCTTTTATGTGCAGTCAAAATTGGTTGTGAGCAGTATATTATAAAAGAGGTTATTTATGTTTTTAAGTTTTTAATTTGTTTAGAAATTATAATTGTATTAAAATTATATATAATAAAATTGTTGTATTTGATTTTTAGGTGAAAAACTTGATTACCAAACTGCAAATGAAGATGATGATGCATTTTCTAAATTAATGGAAGAATAATGTTGCAAGAACTTGGAATTAGAAGAAATGTTTGAAGATATTTATCTTTGTTTATGTTATTTTAATTTTATTAAGAACTTGATAATTATGCTATTTGTAATTTTATGTTGGATTTGTTTAGGACTTTATTGTTTTTAATTTTAATTTAAACTTTGTTTTTTATTTTATTAATATAACAATATCTATGTTTATAATTTTATGTTGGATTTTTTTAATATTTTATTGTTTTTAATTTTAATTTGAATTTAGTTTTTTATTTTATTAATATTTATGAAATTTGGAATGATTGAATTTTATATTTATTTTGAAAAAAAATTGATATTTTTGCGGGTAGGGTAAGGTAGGATAGGGTTTAGAACTTTAGAGTGCGGGTAGGATTAGGGTTGAGAGATTTTCAACACGCGGGAAGGGTAGGATAGAGTTTTAATGAGATTTTCAACCCGCTGGTAGGGTTAGGGTAGGGTCCAAACCCTACCCTACCCTACCCATTGCCAGGCCTATGTAGGCATGCATGTGCTACCATTGTGTAACGACCTAATTCCAGTACGTCATGATCATACTAAAAACTGAATGCTACCAACTTGCCTTCCTAATTATTATCTATTATTTAATAAATATGAACCTCATCATAATTAACACATTATCAATTATTTGTTGAATTTTATTTATTTGTTTATTATTATTTTTATTTTTTGTAAACGTTTGAGTCAACATACATTAATAGAGAATTATGCATAAACATTTCATAAACATATACAAGAAACCAAGTTTATAGTCATATGTTGTCAACCTCGTACAAATCCAGATGAGAAACGTTTCTAGGATAGCTAGATAATATTTATATACATATATATACATATGACATCACTGGTCCTGACCTATCCAAAAAGCTCCTAAAATGGTACACAGACTAGCCTAATTCTCTCTATAAGCCTAGTCCCCTCTAAGGTTACCAAAGTGAGGAGAAGACACTCTAGGTTTTCAGATGTGGCTACATAGGATGTCGTTAAAACAACAGCAACCATATGGTCTTTCTTTTGGCCCTTCTCTCTAACGAGTTGTAGAGTATATACAATGGATGAGATCGGGGTCCTTGTAAGCGAAAACTTCTAGTAGATCATGAAAATGTTCTCCTGCCTTCATCTATAGGGTGAAAAGAGGGGGTAAGAATTAGAGAGTTCTTAGTAGGGCCGGGGTATTCATTTCAGTTCATTTGGTATATTATCAGCCAACAACGACAATCCACTCACAGGATACAGATAAACAACCAACTCAGAAAGCGCGCACAGACACAATCACAAACAAAAGTTATAGAGAAATATGCGTAAACAAGTATGATGCATGTCTAGTCCTAGTGTAGGTCATGAGCTCATGTGTCGGTTTCTACCCGCTCCTGACATAACCCAGCATTCTTAGCCGGATATGGCTTTTTCAGAATACAACATAGCAACCCTCTATAGGTGAACTTCGACTTCGACCTACAGAAATGGCGCTCCTGTAAGTGAAAATTGGTTTACAGGAATGACAACTCTCTGTAAGTGAACTTCGGCCTACAAAACCTCTAGGACTAACGGAAAAGCAGTACACAATTTACGAGCGTCCCCGTTTCTGTGGTCGGCCTAAGGCCAAGTCAACAAACATCGGCTACACTTATTGGCCTCTACCAACAATTCCTATCTCACCGTCTTTGAGTTACTTTAATCTTTAAGGCTAAACTCGTCTTAATCATTTTTGTATCTTTTTTCTTTCATTAATACTCTTCACATCTTTTAAGTCTTATCTCAATATTGTTCCTAGCTTGATTCTTCTTTGATACCTTTCTCTAGGTATTTTATGATAAGATAATCCTAAGGTTCTTTAGCTTAGATTTGTCTTGCTAGAGTTTTTCAGATTTGTTATGGTTTTATCATTCAATTTTATTATTATTAATAAAATAATATCTTTAATAAAATATAATAATTAATTAAGTATAAGTAAAATAATATTTATAATAAAAGGATTTTAATATTTTTATTTTGATATAAAACATAGTTTCTTAAAGTTTTATCCTTTAAACTTTTAGAAATTATATTTCAACTGCAAGCTTTTAATTATTTTTACTTTTAACCCAGTATTTTCATAAAATACTAAATTAACCTTACATATTTTAATATTTTCAAAAACATCCTTGAATTTTTATAAAAATACTCCTTTTTTATCCCTGAACTTTTACTTCTTACCCACAATACCCCAAAACTTATATAATTACTATTTTTGACTCCGATATTTTATCAAACTATATTCTCGTACTCAAAAATATTTTTTGTGTTGGCGACTAACATTTCTTCTCAGAACCAAAATTTTTTTTTGTGATCTTTCAAAATATATATATACTTGATATTTTAAATCCATTTTCGAGCTTTTTGATTACCAATTTGTACCCGATTTTTCTCAAACCAAAGATAAATATTTTACTCATCATAAACACATCAAAATACATAAATTAAGCTTGAATTCAAGCCTTGGAAGCTCACGGTTCAAAAGTAGTAGCAGTGACTTCCAAGTCACCTCAGTTCCAATCCATCAAAGAAACATGATCAAATCAACATATAATTGATATATTGCCTGATTCAATAGGTGATTTGATCCATTTGCGTTATTTGGATCTCTCTGGTACACCTATCGTGACGTTGCCTGAGTCCATGAGTAACTTGTATAATTTATAAACATTAAAATTGAGCTGGTGTGAAGGACTCAAAAAGCTTCCACGCAAAATGCAAGATCTTGTAAATCTGTGCCATCTCGATATTAAAGGTTCTAATTTAGTAGAGATGCCAAAACGGATGAACAAATTAAAAGAGTTGCAGATGTTAAGTGGCTATATTGTTAGCAAGCATAAAGAGAATGGGACTGGGATCAGAAGAACATGTACATCTTCAAGGGTCATTTGGTATTAAGAAATTAAAGAATATGGTTGATAGCAGTGAAGCTTGGAAGGCAAGAATGGTTGATAAAAATACATTAGTCTTTTACGGTTGGAGTGGTCATTAAATGAAGAGAGTGATATTGTTGATTCGCAAAGTGAAAAAGATGTACTTGACAAATTATGTCCTCACAAAGACTTGAAGGAGCCTGATTGCCAAAAAGAGCGGCTTCCTTATTTTCTCTCCGTCCTTGTCCACGAGTTACCATTCGGGTCCTATCCACACAAAACAAGTGATATCAACGTGATCAGACTCAATATCCCAAGTTAAGTACTTTTATTTTCCAAAAGTATACTCATGAACTTCATACTAAACATATCAATTAGATATCCTCGATAGCACATGCCCAAACTCAGAGTATACTATGAAACATAAGCAGTCAATCCTTCAGGCTCACGAGGATGAACTACTCTGATACCATAATGTAACATCCTAACGTTCAAATTCTTATGCTCAAGTCATAAGTTAATAATAATAAGGTGGTACAACTCAAGGTAGAGTTATAATACATATATAGTTAGAAGAAATTATTAAACAAGAAACTTGAAAATGAATTAAAGAAAATCGCGAGCACAAATACACACGTATCGAAATATATAAAGCATTCAGAAAAAGCTAGGTAAAATAAAACTTAAAAAAAGAGTAGGGTAAAGAAAGAATATATATTGTATGTATGTATGTATGATAGTCACTAGTCACGACTTGCAAAGTTTAGGTCGGCTGGGTTACAGCAACAAAACAGTTGATAACAGTCTTATCTCTCTCCAAAATACATCAAAGCCTCTATAGGCAACTTTCAAAAGAAAATATATACGTATACATCATTAAAGTTTTCCAAAATAAAAGAGGAGAAATCTAAGCAAAATAAAAATAGAATTCAAACTAAACTTCATCGTCTTTCAGACGAACTCTAGCTCACTACAGAGCACTAGAACCTACATCTGAAACGAGGAATATATACGGAATGAAAATCCCCGACCCATGGGTTTCTAATATGGTAAAAATAACAAATAGAGATAATATAAGGTAACAGAAACTCTCTAAACAATCTTAAACTCCCATACATCAGTCGTTCCATCTTAAGTTCTCACTAATCTGTAATTGGATAACTATCATAGAGGATTCTAATCTACTTAACTTTTTTCAAAGTTCCAAAACTCTCCAAACTCCAAACAAAATAGCCCTCAATGTCAACTGACACTAGCGTGAGGGACTAAGGATGGCAATTTCTCCCGGCGGGGCGGGTATCCTCCGGGATTTATCCACCGGGTGACGGAGATGGGGACATTTTTTCACCCGCGGGAGAGGGGACGGGGATCCGCAAAATAAACAGGGTGGGACAG
>NC_029776.3:101278592-101290928 GCF_000817695.3 Arachis duranensis
CCTTCGTTCGGACTCACTCGCGCACCTGACACCCAACCATAGAAAAAGCGTTCTTCGCCTGACACCCAGCCTTAGGCAGTGACAGAAGCATTCGTCGCCGTCGCCGTCTTCATTTTCTTTGCAGAGACAAAAGCTATTTTTCTTCAGTGATTTCTGTAATTTTCATTTACTTGAAGCATTTGTTGTTTCTTTCATTAATTGTCTTGTGGTTTCTGTGATTTTCTTTGATTTTATTTGAATTTCAAACAATTATCTTGTGATTTTATTTCATATATATATATGTGCTTCTGTTTTTTGGTAATGCAGTGGCTAAAAAAAATTGGAATTGAATATCTGAAGTTAATTGTTATGTTGTGAAGATATATGGTTATGGATAGTTGAATATTTGAAGGATTTGGTTATGTTTTTTTATGAAGATTGAGGTGGGTTTGCACAAGATCTTTGATGGTTAATGGCTGGTTTGTGGATTTTGTGTAAATTTTGTTTTTGGATTAGTGATGGTTGAATGTAAATTGCTGTTTGGTGTGGCTGGTTGATTAATTTGGTATATGGTTGTGTTCAAATTGGAAGCATAATATGAATATTTTTATGGTTTGAGTAATTTTTGGTGTTTGATTGATTTGGTTTGGGTATAGATTATGAACTTATGAGTTATGAATAAATATTGTTGGTGATGAAGATTATGATTGTAATGATAATTGAGGATTTTTTTTATTTCTCTGAATTTTTTACTTTTTAAAGAATTCGCGGATATTCGCAGAGACTCTGATCCCCGACGGATACGGAGTCCCCGTTACCCGTCGTGGGGATGGGGCGAGGATGGGACGTGGACGGATTATGGGTGGCGGGGACGGCGAGCGGGGGGTATGTTCCCGCTCCCATGGGGACCCGTTGCCATCCCTATGAGGGACCTCTCAGATGTCCAAATACAAGCAAGACAAACAAGTAATACACAAGTAGATTTAGGTAAAACAATTATCACATAGTCACTTAATATACACAATTAAACAAGCCAAGATAAGTAGCAATCCCAAATAATTCAATCAAATGCAAATGATGTATGTCTACCCTATGGCCGATGATATCATTTGTCGGTTATACAGTCAAGCCTGACATGTTCAGTAGCTAACTTTAGACAGTCCCTGTGTGCGCGCATCTCTCAAGAGGGATTCACATCCCTTGGAGGAATAATATCCGGAAAGGTCTAAATGTCTGGCCACATCTTATGACGGAGGGTCAACATCTGAAAGCAAGCAGGATAAAACCTAGGGGTGGCAAACGGGCCTAAACCCGTCGGGCCGGCCCGCGTAACCCGCCAAAAAAGGCGGGCTGGGCTGGAAAATCGGGACCGCCAAATAGCAAAAGCCCGCCTAACCCGCACCGCTTAAACCGCGGGTTTTGGCGGGCTTTGGGGGGCAGGGCGGGCTTCCCCGCCGGGCTAAGATTTTTATTAGTGAGGGGGTATTTTTGCAATTTTTTTGCCAAAACCTAACTTCTCCGAACCTAACTTACAAGAGTGTGAAGATAAAAATTGAGTGTTTTGAATTATGTTTATGTTATTTTGGAGACAATATTTATAATTATGTTTTGGATTATATTTATTTTGCTTTGGAGAGAATATTTATACTTATATTTTGAATGAAAATTTGGTTTATAATTATATTTATCCGCAGTTAGGCGGGGCGGGTTAGGATTCTAGAACCGCCTCACTAGGCGGGGCGGGGCGGGCCAGCCCGCCAAAGGGCGGGCTTCTGGCGGGGTGGGCTTTCCCGCTTGCCACCCCTAATAAAACCACCATTCTTGTAACTACCCCAAAAGATCAAATACAAACTGGGAGTAAGCGGGGCAAAACATTTACCTCAGAATCTCAAACCATAACCCAGAGCAAGTAGAACAACGCTACTGCATCTACCCATGCCGGTATATCTCAACCAGATTCAATTTCGTTGTCAAATTCACCCTTAATCTCATTTCACTTTATTCAAAATCAATCATCATCATTTCTCATGATCATAATCATCCTTCTTCAATTCACTGTCTCGACTCATTAGGTCTCATTACTAACTCCTCTCTATTATACCAGCTCTAGACTCATAACAAGGTTTACAAAGGTTTGGAAGGCTAGGAGAATGGTTGAGAACTTAAAAATTCATTTTTAGCAAAACAGGGTGGTCGCGTATGCATGTACCTTCCGCGTATGCATGAATTCATAATATGACATGGTCGCGTACGCATGAATTCAGAATTTGACAGTGTCGCGTACGCGGACCACCTTCGCGTATGCGAGAGTACTGGATAGAAAGGCTTGCTCGCGTTGCGTGACATTGCCGCATACAGACGAGTTTAAAAAATGGCATTGTCGCGTACGCAGACCATGCTCGTGTACGCGAGAGTACTAAGTAGAACCATTGACTCGTGTCGCGTGATACTGCTGTGTACGCATGATTGCCGGATTTTCAAAAGGCTGATATGTTGCAGAAATTCAGTTTTTAAGCCCAAACTTTGAACTTTCATATCTTTTTATACAAATTCATTTTTCAACAATTTTTGATCCATTAGAAATATCATTAAATAAATTTTCATAAAAATCTAATTTTGTTGAATTTCTAACTCCAAGGATCAAGTTACGACCTGCTGAAGATGGCCAAAAGTTAGTTATTACCGAAAAAATAGAATTTACCAATTTCCAAGAGGTTCCCAAGACACATCAGTTTTCTACATCAATATAATACCTCCCAACTATCCCAATTCACTCCTTTTCTATTAACCAAGATCAAACCTACTTAATTTATGTATTACAACTCTAAATCATCATTTTCACACCTCAATTTTATGCATAAACATTCAATGCATTTCATCGACTTACCAAACTTACCTTTCATGGCTTTCGGCCTAAAATTCACAGCTTCCGACCCAGAATTCATCAACTCAACTCATAATTCATAAACACACAATCACTAACCAAAATCAAATTCAATAATGTATCAGTTTTAATATATCAATTCATTCCAATTACACAATTCAATCTCATTCCTAGGGGGATCTAGCATAGGATTTCATATCACATCATATGGTATTTAAATGAAACTTAAATCGTACCTTTAAGAATCTAAGATAAAATCCTCAATTCTTAAATTTCACGAAGTTTAGACTCTAAGTTCACCTCCACTAAGTTCAAGCACCACCAATGATCAACTTAATGCCTCTAATACCAATCTACACTATTTTCACATAACATACACAATATTCAATCACTAACCTAAATGAATTCTAATTAATATTTTTTGTTTTAACTCTTATGCATAATTATTTTAAATATAAGTAAATTTTTTTTATACTTGCACATAATTTTAGTTTTAAATTATAATTTTTTTATGTCTTTTAAATTATAAATATATCAATGTTCAACAAAAATTATTTTATTATATTTTTATCCCCTTTTCTTCCCCGTGATTCCTTTTTGGTGCATTATAGTCACCGGTAAGCTAAACCAATTTAACTATTGGAAAATCTTGAGTTGACGATTCTTGATTTTGGTGGGCAACAATAGCATTGAATTGAAATTTAAAAAAAAAAATCAAATTTCAAACACCAAGTAGTTAAATATATCAACAATGATCAAAATCACCGCATCATTGAGCTTCAATTTAAAAAAGCTAAACAATCAGGCCAATATATCTAGATCAGTAACCTTAAACAATACGATTATTAGCCATAACAATCAGATTGCACATTAATAATAGTCATAACAGTTTTTTTTTTTAAAATTAATAAATTCAACAACATGCAAGGAAGAAAGGAATGTGACAATTGCTAGAAGTACCGGACAATGCTAGAGGAAGGAAAAAGCAACAAACAACCTTCGTGTTTGGTTTCTTTTTCTAGTTGCTTAATTTGACTGTTTATCCGTTGCTCTACTTTAGTGTGTTGAGCTTTATTTGTTTCAAAAAAAGAAAGAAAGAAAGGCGACAACCGGTGGAAGCAAAGGATGGGGGCTCCAGGGAAAAAAAAGTCTTGTGACAAAGAAAAGAAGAGGTTTGTGTATTGTGCATATGTTGTGAATTTTGTGAGCTTTGTGATGTGTGGGTTTTGAGCGCCTAAAACATTTGTTTATTGATTAATTTATATTATATTTTTATTTGCATATGTATAAAAATTTATAAATATATAATCATTGATTTTTTATGCACATATACTACATTTTTATAATAATATTAAATAAAAAGAATATTTATGATATAAATTGATTAAAAAAATATTTATTATTTAAAGGTAATCTTCCTTGTAAGTTGTAAGACACTCAAAATAAAACTAATTTAATAAATAAGAAAAAGAAATATTCCAAAGCTGTCTCTAAAAAATTTTAAATTAGTCGATTTGATTCTCAATAAATTTTAACTATTAAATTAATTTTTATTTTTTATTTTATTAGACAAGTCAATTCTCAAGTTAAATTTTAAAAAAAATTAGATAAATAAATATTTATTATTATTTAATGAAGATATAATGGTTTTTAATTTTTTTTATATAAATGAATAATATAATATGAGATTGATTTTTCTAATAAAATAACAATTTTTAAACTAATTCAGTAATTAAAATTTATTAAAATTAAAAATGATGGACTAAAAAGTTATTAGGATTTGATTTCAGTATAACTCACAAATAAATTCGAAGTCACTTTTAATATTTTAATAATAATAATAATAATAATTTCGGTTGCGGGATCGTAAAACCCTACTACTTTCATTTGCTGGCTTACAATTGCTACGCCATATTCGCGACTTCACCAGAAACCCTAAGAAATCAGACACCACCTTTGTCCTCGCTGCTCCTCGCTTCCACATCTCCAGCCGCTCTGCAACTCCTCCGCCAAACAATCCGCCGCGACGTAACTCGCTGCACTCTTCTCTCCCTCACTGCTCCACTCTGCCACTGTCTCCGCCGCCAACAACTCTGCCAATATCTACCAGTGAGTTTTTTTTTTTCTTTTTTAATTGTTGTTGTTAGAATTTGTTTAGAACTTTTGTCTTTCTTTTTAATTGATGTTAGTAGATTTTTAGTGAGTCCTGTTCTCTTTGCAGGTGGCCACATTTTGAATTTTGAAACTCCATAATGGCTGTAAGTAGATCTCTGCTAACGTTATTATCTTTATTTTGTATTTTTTATGTTCCTTTAATAATTTTCTTATGGGGGTGAGTGGTGAATGCTATGTAGATTGATACAATTTTCAAAGATGAAGCCAGCCAAGAAAAAGGAGAGCGAGCCAGGATGGTGAGTGTGATATGTTTGTATTAGCGAATATTTTCGTGCATTCTCCTTGGTATTTGAGTCTGAGGAAGTTGATTAACTCTTAATTACATTTGTTGTGATGGTTCTTTGCATTTGCCCAGGCATCTTTTGTTGGAGCCATGGCTATTGCTGACTTGGTTAAGACTACTCTAGGGCCGAAGGGAATGGTAAAACAATCTGTTCTTCCCAGCATTAACCTTATCGATAAATGATGTTATTTTCTGTTCATACTTCGTAGTTGTAAGTAATCTGTATATCTTCAATGTGATTGCTGCAGGATAAAATCTTGCAGTCAACAGGAAGAGGGCGTGAAGTTACTGTGACCAATGATGGTGCTACGATCTTGAAGTCCCTCCATATTGATAACCCAGCTGCTAAAGTGCTTGTTGGTATCCTTTTGGCTTTTCATTTTCTAATATTTTTTATTATTATTGGGGTAGTGATAGACTGATGGTAGCTTAGGAAGTGCTGGATGCTACAATGAGTCCAAACCAGATCATAAGAAGGTCAACTTTCTGATTTCTTAAGAGCATGTAAGGATCTCTTTCTCCCAAATATGTGGTTAGTGTTAGGATATATTACAGGCCCCCAACACTCTATGGAACCTACAAACTTCTAGATGTTCGCCAAGAATCCAAGATGCTCTCACCATCCTTTCTAATTCCCCTAAAGAGATCATCGAAAAATTGATGATAGATTTCACTTCTAAATTGCTAATGTAGTTCACTGAGTGGTGCAGAAGTGCTTTTTGCATGGGAAACACATTAGTAGATTGCATTGGGAATTGGGACATCTCTATTAGTATTAGTGGGCATATATTATCTGGGCTTATGCTGGTCTTCAAAAGTGACATTCTAATTCCCAGTGAAAACACACCATAGTCCGACTTCATGAATACTGACATCAATGGATATGTGATGAATTTGTGCCAACTCACTAGGTATGTTGGGCTATAATTTATGGTAGTAGCCTGGTAATTTAACTGATGCTGTTTTTTATATGCTACACATATATTTAAGGTGGCAATTACTTGGGTACTCACATAATTTTCATTTAGCTACTGATGAGAGCATGGATGTAGATTTTCTTGCATATGTCAGCAGCTAAATTTAACTGTACCATAAACATCCTTAATGTGAGTTAGACATATCAAAAGTTCAAGATGATGAAGTTGGTGACGGAACAACCTCTGTTGTTGTATTGGCTGGTGAACTTTTAAGGGAAGCAGAAAAGCTGGTTGCAGCTAAGATTCATCCTATGACAATAATATCAGGTTTATTTATTTGCATTTCAATATTCTCTAACTTCCCTTATGATACAGTCTTTTCCCCTTGCAAATTTCATATTCCTTTATACTTTGTGCTGTTTGATTTTAGTTGACCTTTCGTCTTTCCAAAACAATTGAGTGAAAAGCAGAAGACATTGTCCGAGATTTGTAAAAAATGAAGCACAGAAGCTTGAGGATGAAGCTTACTCTGATTGAAACTTCTTATAGTGTGGAAAATGTTGACTATCTGATTACTGTGCTTTATATTATTGCTATTGATTTTCAGGTTACCGAATGGCAGCTGAGTGTGCTCGTAATGTGTTGTTGCAGAAGGTTGTTGACAACAAAGCAGATGCTGGTATTTGTTTTTCCATTTTGAGTGTGATTCTTCCCATTTCTATTGCACTGGGGAGGGAGGCATGGGGGGAGATTGGCTCCATAGCCTAATGCATTGATTTACTGTAACATGCAGATAAATTTAGATCAGACTTGATGAACATTGCAATGACTACTTTGAGCTCCAAGATTCTCTCACAAGACAAAGAGCATTTCGCAAGCTTAGCTGTGGATGCTGTAATGAGACTAAAGGTGAGATGTACTGAAAAACTATTTCAAATTTAGTGTATTTAAATAAATAGGATCTGCATGGATGCAATTCTTATTTTGTGTGGAAGAATGCCATTATTCAGTCTAAGATGGCATTGGATTCATTTCCTGCAAATCTTCTCTGCACGGTTGGTTAAATAGGAATGTAATGATATATTTCATTTAGAATTTGTATTACAAAGCTTTTATGCGATCCACAAATTTTTTATTCATTCTTTCACTCACCGTGTATTATGAAATTTCTTCTGGTAAATAATAATAGCTATTTGTTTGAGCAGAAGTCTTTTTTCTTTTACTGAGTAGTCTAAAAGTTTGGAATGTTCTCCATGACTTGTTATATAGTTATCTGGTTATTGCACTTCTCTTCCTACTGTGCATGTGGATATGTAAGCCTCAAAGGATTTTTTATCATAGTGAGTGTCATGCACCATCTCTTCTACAAGTTTAAGTTATTAGGTAGAGACGAATAATTTTAATATTTTAATAGGGAGCTATATGCCATTTCGTATTTGCAGTCCTTGTGCTTTGATTTCTGATGGGAAACTGTCGCAAATTGTAGGGAAGCACTAATTTAGAAGCTATTCAGATTATAAAGAAGCCTGGTGGATCACTGAAAGATTCATTTTTAGATGAAGGGTAAACAAGCTATACCTCCTTACTTGAAACATGAAAGTTAGAATATTTGCAGTTTGCAGTTATGTAATGCTTCAATCATTCTGTAGAATAATGATTTATATTTTTGTGTTGAATTTCATAGGCGGTTTACAAAGAATTTGCGGTAGTTTGTTTTGTTAGGATTTTCGAAAGCAATTGCTTGTGTTATTAGTCACTAAAACAGAAGTCTATGACTTGTTTATGTAATATTATGTAATTGATATTTAGATTAATTTGGTAAAAACATCACAATTCTAAAATAACTATCTTTTTGCATATATAATAAAAACCTTTTAATGCTGCTTATAGGTTTTATTTTTATTTAATTTTAATTATCTTGACATGATATTTTATTTTGTTTTATTCAAAATAAGCTTACCTTAGACATGATACATTATAGGGCGCAATAGTGTCTTGATCCATGTAGCCAACCTCATCTAGTGCGATGAAGCTTTGGTGCTGCTGTTGATGATGATGTGATACTTTATTTTGCTGCAAATTTGTTTCCTTCTTTCTACCCAAACATAACTTATTTCAAAACAGTTTTTATTCCAGATAAAAGTTGGTTCTAACTATAATCTTCTCTTCAGAAAACTATTCAAACCCAAGCGGTTATTGTTTAAATAATTATCAATTTCTGGTGTTCCTTCAATAGTGAAGCAATTTCATCAGTAACTTTATTTTATTTCTCTTTAAATGATTTCTTTTTCATTATTGCTTAGCCTTTCATTAAGCTGGTTTAACATTCTTTTTTCAAATTGTATCCATATCATTGTTCAGATTCATCCTTGACAAGAAAATTGGTATTGGACAACCCAAGCGCATAGAGAATGCAAAAATATTGGTGGCAAATACTGCCATGGACACAGACAAGGTGAAGATATATGGCGCACGTGTTCGTGTAGATTCCATGGCTAAAGTTGCTGAAATTGAAGGAGCTGAGAAGGAGAAGATGAGAGAAAAGGTGCAGAAGATAATAGGTCATGGTATTAACTGTTTCGTTAACAGACAATTGATTTACAACTTCCCAGAGGAGCTCTTTGCTGATGCTGGAATTTTGGCTATTGAGCATGCTGATTTCGATGGTATTGAGCGTCTGGCTCTGGTAACCGGTGGTGAGATTGCATCAACATTTGACAATCCTGAGTCTGTTAAGCTTGGGCAATGTGACCTTATTGAGGAGATTATGATTGGTGAGGATAAGCTGATTCATTTTTCTGGCGTTGCAATGGGTCAGGCATGTACAATAGTTTTGAGAGGAGCTAGGTACTTCTTATGCTTGTTATTTTAAAGTTCCTGATTGATGTTTATGACCACAAGCCCATAGTAGTTTCTAAACTATATGCATATGAGCATATATCTGTTTTCTAACAAGAATGAATTTTTTATTTGATTTATGCTCGAACTCTGACATATCTACTTCTATGGCAGCCACCATGTTCTCGATGAGGCTGAGAGGTCATTGCATGATGCCTTGTGTGTGCTGTCTCAGACTGTAAATGACAGCAGGGTGCTGCTTGGAGGTGGATGGCCGGAGATGGTGATGGCAAAGGAAACTGATGAACTGGCCAGGAAAACTCCTGGAAAGAAGTCTCTTGCTATTGAGGCGTTCTCTCGAGCACTCTTGGCTATCCCAACAATCATTGCTGATAATGCTGGTTTGGACAGTGCTGAGTTGATCTCTCAGCTCCGGGCAGAGCACCAGAGCGAGGGATGCACTGCAGGAATTGATGTTATCTCTGGTTCCGTAAGTACTGAAACTAAAATTTTATATACCTGATACTTATTTCCATTAGCACCTTTTTTTAATTGCTCATTATATTGTATGATAGCATCATGTCATTCATTCTTTTTCTCTTGGGTCAGTTGCTACAAGATGCACACATGCTAGTATATATCTTAGAAATTATTTGACTTGATTGTAAAATTTATAATATGTCCCCTTGTCATTTTATACTGATACGGATAGAATTCTGATTGCCCCAGTTTATATCAATTTGATATTTTGGTATTAAAACGTGTCACATTTAAATTTCCAGTTGTAAAGAAATATCTATCTTCGGGTATGCTAATTGCATTAAGATTTTCGCTTTTCAATAACTTATGTATACATAACATGGGCATGAGAGCTGGACCATACCAAAGTTGTATTCGTAGAAAAACATCTGCAGGCTGCTAGCTTGATTTGCATCCTTTTGTATTTCTTATTGGTTAACGTAATTTGATCTATGTTGTATTTCTTGAAGGTTGGAGACATGGCTGCACGCGGAATTTGTGAGGCGTTTAAAGTTAAGCAGGCTGTATTGCTATCTGCAACGGAAGCAGCTGAGATGATACTTAGAGTTGATGAGATCATCAGCTGTGCTCCAAGGAGGAGAGAAGACAGAATGTGAAAAATCATCTGAGGATCCAACAGATGCTTGGCATAATACATTACCAAGTTTATGTCATATTCTACGGTTTGGTTTGATTGGGGTGGTTGTAGGATAGAGAGAAGTGGGGATTACGTGGTGTTGTGTTTGAGCCATTACTCAAGTGAACCATTTACTTCGGGTATCTGCAATTAGGTATCAAACTGTTGACTTTGTAATTTTGAGTTCCTTGTCTTTTACTTTATCCTTGAAAATTTTAGTCTTCTGTTTATTTTCCTTTTGACTTGTCTCATTCATGATATCGTATTAATCATTTATTTTTTGTGCGAAAAAGTTTAGGCTTACTATTAATAACATTGGTGTGGGTTCCTTTTTTGTTTTGGTCTAAGAGTAGGTTTGATGTTTCAAGATGTAGCTTGTCGTAGCTTCCTGACTTTTGAGGAACCTCAGCGATGCTAAAAAATGAATTCCTGGTCAAGTTTCCTAATATCCATCAACCATTATAATTATAATTAGCAAAGCCCTGTTCAAGGAAATTGAGAACTTTTGCTTAGAAGGCCTGAACCAACTGTTCCATGTTACAAACTACAATGTTGTCTTGTTGTATATGAATCAAGCTATTCTAAAGTGAAGAGATTGGTAAAGTAGTAAAGTCAGAGGTTAATTACTTTTAAATTAAGATAAAAGTAATAAATTTAATAATTAATTTTTTAATTTATTATTTTATCAATTTCTTCATTTTAAAATGTCTTCTTTCGTAGAATTTATGTAATGAAGCAGTAGAAGCAAGGTGCTGATCTGAGATCATGGTGAAAAAGTTTACACAATATGTTGATTACACTAAATACAGATTAAGGCAAGAACATATTGTATTATCCTATCATATTAATCAAGGAAAGAGAGGATTTAGCCACTGTTAAAGTGAAGTTTGTTAGAAACAATGAACCTTCCTAAATTTGAAAGATATTTGAATGTATTCAACATTTCTCTATTTACTACTTAGAGAAATTTTTAAAGTTTAAACTATAAACCTTAAACCTCAAAATTTAAACACTCCTTCCCTTCAATTATATATACCCAATACTCCCTTTACTATAAATTAAGTGCAATAGAAACAGTGGTAGAATAGAGAAAGACAGTCCTTAATTAAGAAGAGAGAGAAAAATCATCATTTAATTATTAAGGAAAGAGAAAAGAATTAGTATTAAATTCTATTTGGGTTAAATTTTTTGTTTTAATTTAAATTTATTTTATTTTTAAATTGATATTAAATTATTATAAAATTATGATAAAAATAAAAGTTTAAAAGAATTAAAAAGATATAATACTCTTATTATTCTAAAATTTTTTTATTTAAACAAACATATTCATATTATTTTAAAATTAATACGAATAAATTTATTTAAAATTTTTAAATTTTAAATAAATATATTCATCTTATTTTAAATAAATGTTCTCGTATTATTTTTTTAAATTCAAATTGTACAGAAATAAAAATAAGTTTGTCAGTGAACAAATTTATTATTTTCAATGAACAAAAGAAGATAGTATATTAAATAAACTTTATGAAATAAATTATAATTTTAAATAAATAATTAAAATAAATAAAATATAAAATTATTAATTAATTAGATTTTATTAACTAGTTAAATAACTTATATACTAATAGAGCATATTAAATTTCTTATAATAATTATAATTATCATTTATTAAAAATATATTTTATAATTGTAATTAATATGTTTGTAATTTTTCAAAAAAAAAGTATTAATTATTTATTGATTTCATCAGTATGCATTAAATGTTAACCTAAATTAATGCAAAGTAAATTAAATTTTAAATTTTAATAGTATTTTTTTTATTAAAATTATATGGAGTTTTAAAACTCCAAACATCAAGGGAGTATTGTAACATCCACCTCCTTGTTGGTAGATCATTAAATGTAATTTTGTAAAGATTTTATTCTATTTAATTTCAACAGTTTTCTATCATTTTCTTTAATTCATCAAACATTTTCATTTTAAAATTATGTGATATCGAAAAGTACACTTTAGTAACAACTGATATTCTTGCTAACGAGCTATAACTTAAGTTGAGTTCTGTAATGTCTTTATTATGGTGTGTAAAATGTTTAACTTACTTTTT
>NC_029776.3:101291026-101302413 GCF_000817695.3 Arachis duranensis
TTATTTATCTTTTTTAGTAACTTAAATACAATGTGATAGTCTTCCTATACTTACTTAGAGGTTGCAAGTTCGAGTCTCACTCTAATCTTTGAAAAAAATTAGTATTTTTTTATAGATTTTGGCAAAATTAAATTTATAAAATCAAACTAAAAAAATTGTAGGAGACAAGTTTCAGTCAGCTAAAAAAAATCGGGATATCTGAAGATAAACAAAATCAAATAATTTTTTAGTTTTTATTTTCATGTGAGAGTTTAATTTTTCATTAAAAATTAATTTTAACACTCATTATATAAATCTTGAAAGAATTTAATGTTTATACTTTATACTTTTATATTTGATTAGGTGTTAATTCTATTGCACAAATAAAAAAATCATTCTTATTATTTAAAATGTATTTTTTTACTCTTTATATATAAAAATATAGTTAGATTTTAGTATGAAAAAAATTATATTGATAGTTATAAAATTAATTCAAAATTATTTTTTTTGAAATAATTGAATATTGATTCTAATTATTAATCACAATATTAGTATTCTCTCCAAATTATATGTAATAAATATTTGAAAGAAGACAAATGAAAATATAAATTAGAAAGATAAGTAGCGAAAATTTAAAATTAAATATAAAAACTAAAAAAGTATGTATATAATAATATATTTTTTATATAAAATAATATTATGAGATATTTTTTAATTATATTTAAATATAAATTTAATATATTTTTTTATAATTTTATGAATTTGTTTGAATTATTATTTTATTAATTTTATTTTTGGTAGAACTAAAATGTAGAGAAAGATAGAAAATGAAAAAAAATAGAGAAAAGGATAAAAAAGAAGGGGAGAGAGAAAGAGAGAGTTTGTTAATTTTGGAGAAAAAAATTATTTTATTTTAATTATAAATAAAAAATATTTGGTGATATATTTTAATTTGTTAAATTATTAATATAAAATATAAATTATAATTAAGTTATATATATAGAGTGAGAATGGTAGAGAGAAATAGAGAATGGAAGAGAGGTAGATAAGAAAATGAATAAAAAAATTTATTAATTTTGGAAAGAAATATTTTATCTTAATTTTAATGAGAGTATCACGTGACATATTTTGATTAATAAATTAGTAATATAATATAATTATATTTTAATTTTAATTTTAAATTTAATTACAATTAGAGAATGTCATGTTGCACATTTTTATTGTTTCAATTTATAATTATTAGTTAGTCATTGATAATGATATATAAGAGAATTAAAGTAGGTGAAAGAATGAGAGAGATACAGAAAGAAAGAAAAAGTAAGAAAAAACTTATTAATTTTGGAGAAAAATATTTAATTTTAGTTACAATAAAAAAATAATATGTGACATATTTTAGTTGTAAAATTAGTAATATATAATAGGTTAATTTTTGACTTAAAAGGCATGTGTGGCATTAAATAGCTATTATTGATTTTTCTATCTCATTAAAGAAATTATTTTTTTAACTTTTTTATAAATATTTAAATTTTTTAAAAAATTATAATTTAATTCTAAAAATAACATCAAACATTAATATTATAATTTTTGATAAATTAAAATTAAAAAAAAATTATAAACCTATCTAAATTGGCTCTAAATAGACAAGTAGAACAACTCGACAGTTCATCTGGTTCATAATCATAATGTGTCACTTTCGTTATTTGCATGTTATTTAAGAAGCCATAAATGAAGAATTTGACTACAAAATTGTTTAAAATACTCTTATTTCATAAGGATTTTGCTTTTATTTTTTTGGATAAAAGAATATTATGTGTTTCATCAGGGTACTCATTAATGTTTTTAAAGCATAAGTTGATAAATCAAAATACTCATGTATGGTAATTTTAATTTTAAAAGGACACATGAAATTAATCTTCAAAGTTTTATTTATTTATACTTTTCAACATTGAAATTTTAATATAATTACATATTAAAATTATTTTATCATATATTTTTTTGTGATATCTCTTTATTTAAAGGAATATCTTTTAGTTTAATTTACTAAACATAAATATTATAATTTTTTATTTTTTTTATCAAATAAATTGAATAATTCTTAATTTTAAGCATTATAAACTTATTCACACACACAATATTAAGAACTTTATCTAATAACCAAATTTCAAATCCGAATACATTTATTGCAAAGCATAGAAAATTACCACTAAATCAAGATTTTACATGCACCTTTTATGTCTTAAAATAAAGATAAAGTATCAATTTTTAAAAAATAACAGTAATACCAAACCCACTCTTAAAAAAAGTGACAAATAAAAAAGGCAAAAAGCTTATTAAAGATTTAGAAAGAAATTTACAATAAAAAATAAAAAAATTAGGAGTTTAGTTTATTTATATAAATAATATTTCAAATATTTTTCTTTTCAAATTCTTAACCTATATACACATTAAGCACACATATCTTTTAACTCGATAGAATAAAGACTAATTTGTTGCAGATCTAAATTCCATTTAAGAGTTTGTCATTGGCCAATAAAATAATGCATATATAAGACGAAATTCGAACTCCCAATAACTGTTTGAGTAAACGAGTGACTTGACTACTCGACCAACTCAAATTATTATTATTATTATTATTATTATTATTATTATTATTATTTGGGTATTTGAAGGGAGCACAAGTCCTAAGGAAAACCTAGTTACACACTAAACGTGGTAAAGTAGTTTCTCTTTCATCATCACTTAAAAAGTTAAAATGCTATATAATTCTAGTAGAAGTAAATCACAAAATACAAAATCAGTATCTATATTTAAACTCTTTTTAGTTAAACAATCTGCATATTTATTTCCTCCTCTATAGATTTTTACAAAAAGAATATCCTATTCCTTTTTTTTCACTCATTCAATTTTCTAATAAGAGGATTGGGATGAGAAGCTAATTATTTTTCTCCATTTAGGAGCACTGGTATATAGCCGCTACATCTGTTTCCATTACAAACTTCTTGAATTCCATTGTCTAAGCTATTTCGAGTCCCCTCAGCACATTGCTCAACTCTGCCATGAAAGTTGTATCTCTTTCCAGACGTTTAGAGAAGCTGGTGACCCACTTTCTTTCGTTGTTTCTCAATAGGGCTTCGCAACTGATCTTCTCAGGGTTTCTTTACGTCGTCCATCAGAGTTCAATTTCATCCATCCTCTTGGTGGCAGGATCCAACAAATATGCTCCACCATTCTTATTTTGTCCTTTTCGACTAGATATGCCCTATTCATGGTCTCTTTGATCTCCTTAGCTTATTTGATTATCTCTGCATATTTGTTTGGTGGTCTTTTATAATCCTGATTATGTAATTCCTTATTGTTAGAAACAAGAGACAAAACTGAAAAAAGCGTTTTATGTATTATTCAGTGTGTAGAAAAGTACAATGTACAAAGGGTATATATAAGTACTAGAAGAATCAGAGTAATAAAAGTATACAATCTTATAATTAATATACAGATATGCTATATAAATATAAATAATACTAATTGATCTAATATTGATTCTAATTTATTCTCTAACATCCTCCCTCAAACTCAAGTAGGAGCTAAGGATACCATCTTGAGTTTGGATACTAGAGTCTGAAAACGAGTCGGATGATGAGCCTTCGTGAAGATATCAGCAGTCTGATCTAGTGTTCCAACAACGATGAGACAAACAGCATCAATAAGGATGTGTTGCTGAACAAAGTGACAATCAATCTCAATGTGTTTGGTGTGTTCATGAAACACATAATTATGGGCAATCTAAATAGTACCACGGTTGTCATAAAAAATATCAGTTGGGGACGACTGCAGTGTACCCAAGTCTTCGAGAAGCCAACGAATTGAGACAACCGACCTCAGTAGTGGTGTCAGTGACAGCACGGTAATCAGCTTCCATGCTTGATCGAGTAGTGAACATATGCTTCTTAGCTCGCTAGGAAATGAGAGAGTTGTCAAGAGACAAACAATAACCAGTAGTAGAACGATGATCAGTGGGATCACAAGCCTAATTAGCATCTAAGTACGCCTGAAGGGATAAAGATGAATGGGTAGAAAAATAAAGGCCATGAAATAGGGTGCCTTTGATGTAGTGAAGAACTGCCGCATAATGAGTAGTATGAGGAGCTGACAAGAACTGGCTAAGAACATGAACCGGATAGGCAATATCTAGTCAGGTGACAGTTAAGTAGACTAGCCCTCCAACTAACTGTCGATAAAGAGTAGGACTATCCAAAATAATGCCATCCATAGGAGTAAAACAAACATTAGGCTCAAGAGGAGTAGACTCAGTGTGACTACCTGTAATACCGGCTCGAGCAAGAAGATCCGAAGCATACTTAGCTTGAGAGAGATAGATACCATCATCTGTGGATATGACCTCGAGACCAAGAAAATAATTGAGAGAATCAAGATCTTTCATCTAAAAAATACGGTGAAGGGAGGCTTTGAGATAAGAGATACCATCAACATCATCTCCAGTAATGATCATGTCATTAGCATACAAAAGCAGAAGAATAACTCCACGTTCACTTTTATAAATAAAGAGAGCATTCTCATGAGATCTGCAAGTGAAACCGATATTGCATATAGTGGTGCTGAACTTGTCAAACCATTCACAAAGAGTTTTCTTAAGACCATAAAGTGCCTGACGAAGGAGACAAACTTTGCTAGAAGGACAAGGATAACCCAGAGGGAATTTCATATAGAAATTATTTTTCAAATCTCCATTGAGAAATGCATTCTTCACGTTCATCTGAACGAGAGACCATTTTTTGGCTGTAGCAATGGCAAGAAAAGATCGAATAGATGTGAGACAACGATAGGAGCAAAAGTCTCTCCATAGTCAATACCATACTCTTGTGTACAACCTTGAGCAACCAATTGTGCCTTATAACGGTCAATAGAACCATTAGAGTAAATCTTGATCTTGTATACCCATCTACTTCCCACAACTTTCTGATTAGAAGGAGGATCAACCAAATCCCAAGTGTGTACTTTTTCAAAGTGTCTGTATTTTTTTCTGCATTGCTTATTACCAATTTGGATTTGTGGAAGCTTCTCTGAATGACTTAGGTTCATCTTGATGAAGAATAATAGAAAAATAATGATAATCAATAAGATGAGGAGTTGAATTTCTTACCCTAGAAGAACGAGTGGAAGGAAGAGGCATGACGGTAGGAGCAGGATCGTCGTTCGGTCTGGAATCATCGGGAGATGGAGATGGCAGAAGAACAGGAGGCTGTAGAGGGTGACTCGAGATAGAACCTATATAATCATCGATAGGTAAAAGATCAATATTGGGGTTAGTGAAAAAAGGTGACTGAGTAGGAGAAATGGATTCAAAGGAGGAGAACCGAGAAAACATGTGATACTCCCAAAAGACAACATAACGAAATATACGAATACGTTTAGAGAGGGGATCCCAACAACGATAACCCTTGTGTTCAGTTTTATAACCAAGGAAACAACACATACGAGCCCGAGGTTCAAGTTTACTATGTTCATGATGTTGAAGAAGAACAAAACAGATACAACCAAAAACTCGAAGAGAATTGTAATCTGAAGAGGTATGATAAAGACACTTAAAGAGAGTAACATTACCAAGAACAGAAGAAGGAAGTCTATTGATAACATAAACAGCAGTAAGAACAGCTTCACCCCAAGTACGTTTAGGACACGAAGAAGAAAGAAGCATTGCACGAACAGAGTCAAGAATGTGAGGGTGTTTGTGTTCAGCTCGTCTATTTTGTTTAGACCTACCAGGACAAGAAAACTCGGACAAAGTATCATGTATTGTAAGAAAGGTTAAAAGTTTGGAATCATGGTATACCATAACATTATCGCATCGAAAAACTTTAATGACTTGAAAAACTGAGTTTTAATCATAGTGGCAAAGTTAATATAAATCTGAGGTAACTCATGGTGATTAGTCATCAAATAAACCCAAGTAAAACATGAATAATCATCAATAAAAATGACAAAGTAGCGAGCTCCTCCCATAGAAGTGGTGGGAGCGGGGCCAAAAAAATAAGAGTGGATAAGATCAAAAGGAGAGCAAGCAAGAGAGGAATTAATGTGAAAAGATAAAACAAGTTGTTTGGCAGTTTGATAAGAAATGCAATCAAAAGATTTATTAGGAATCTGACCTAAAATACCTTGAGACACAAGAGGACGCAATTTTTTATGGAGCTGTGGGCAAGATGTTGATGCCATAAGTGAAGGGTAGATGGAGAAGAAGCAGCACAAAGATTTAGCACAGGAGGAATATGAAGATTCTTGAGTTCAAACAATCTTTTGACCATACGTCCAATCCCGATGATTTGTCTCGTCCGACGATCCTATACACGACAACCAGAAATGGAAAAAGTGACATCAAAACCCAGAACAACAAGTCTCCAACAGAAATAAGATTAAAGTTCAATTTGGGAATATAATAAGTATCAGGGAGATTGAGAGTCGACTGGGAGATAGAACCCTTGTGTACTGCGTGCAAGAGGGAACCATTAGCAGTATTGACAAAAAGGTGCATTTGTAGTAGTAGACAGCGACAAAAAAATTACACAATGGAGACATGTGATTAAAGCAACCTGAGTCAAAATACCATTTAGAATTACCCGGAGGAGTCGAAAAAGCAGCAGGAGTATTATCAGAAAGGGAGAGAAGATGCTTAAGAAGAAATGCAATATCAGAGAGAGACAAAAGATGGGTTGAGAGGAGCAGAGGTGGTAGATTCAGTAGCAGCAGAAACAGTAGAAGCAGACACATTCTTGGAGAAGTTGGGATGAGAATGATGCTCGAGGTGACCAAGATGTGGTGGGCGAGTAGGACAGACGGTAATAAAATGTCCCGAGAGCTTGCAGTAATGGTAGAACACTTGTGAAAAATTGTAGCTAATGTGACCTTTCTATTGACATTTGTGACATTCAACAGAAAGACAGTTTGAGAAGAGGTGCCCAGAACGGTTACAGTTTTGACAGAATTTATCCTTTTTATCTACGATAGCAAAAATATCTCACTTATCCATAATAATAGAGACAAAGATCAAAGAGAGGAAAGAAAAATTGTAAATTTGGAGTAGAAAACAAGACAACGGAAGGCAGAATCGAAAAGAGCTCACAAAAAATCTTAGGAAATGTGTCACTTATCTGCCACATCAGCGCCACATCAACAGCCACATCAGCATATGGATGACACGTGGCTCATCTGAGTGGAGGGAGAAGACACGCTGGTGAATGAGTTGGAACGCGGGTCAACCAGCGGATCGGGCCGAGTCGAGCGCGGGTTGCTGGGAGGCTTGGGCCGGGTCAACGCGGGTTGTTGGAAGGCTTGGCGTTACAATACGTGGAGGCTTCTAGATCGTGCGATTGTCACCAAGATCCAACGGATATTGAAGCATCTGGAGATGAGAAACAATGGAGGCAGGCAGCAAGGTTGCGGTGGTGCGTGAGGGCACGTCCGCCGACGGCAGGCGACGATTCTGGCAGCGTTGGAATCTTGACGAAGAGAGGAACACGATGGTGGCGACGGTGACGAACCAAAGCGTCGAGAAAAGATCGAAAAATGAGGACAAAGAAGCACTGTCAGAAGAGAAAAAAAAATGGGCTTTTGAATGAATTTGCATTGAAAAAAAAAACCTAAACTCTAATACCATGTTAGAAACAAGAGAGAAATCTAAAAAAAAGTGTTTTTGTATTATTCAGTGTGTAGAAAAGTACAATGTAAAAGAGGTATATATAGGTGCTAGAAGAATCAGAATAATAAAAGTATTCAATCTTATCATTAATATAAAGATATGTTATATAAATATAAATGATACTAACTGATCTAATATTGATTCTAATTTATTCTCTTAACACTTATTACGCTAAAACTATACTCTCTAATTAGTTAGAGTGAATATATCTTTTCAATTTAATTGTTGATTTGAACCCATCTGTTGTTATATAAAAATAGGAAAAAAATTAGACTTTCTATTCTAATTTTTTTGGAATTAAACTATTTCGCAGGCCTTGTAGCAAATTGCCCAATTTGCATTTGCAAGTTTGGAGATGACCATTTTGCGCCTACTTCTCCTGAGTTGGTGGCCAAGCTCATTTCGGCTAAGCCACATGCAAAATAAAATTGCGCATTTTAGGCCAACTTTTATTTATTTTAATTAAAAAAAAAACGTTTTATTTGTTATAAGCTGTGAAAACCATAGATGCACTGCAACTAAAAATGGTAGATATGGTGTTTCAAATGTATTGTAGCATCACCGAACGAGTCTAAATTAAGATATAAAAGTATAAAAGAATAAAAAAATTGTTTTGCATAGAACCAAGACATGAGATAATAATAAAGGTTTCAGTCGTTTTGAGTACAATTAAGTTGTCAAAATATTCTTTTAAAGAATGAAAATTTATATCGTAGATCAGATTAAGCGATGCAAAATAATAGTCATAATTACTGCACTTTTTTCACGTCAAAAACAGAGCATTTGGCATTTTGAACACATTAGTTACTCGCACTCCCTACAAAATCCCTGTAACAAGAGATCTGTATTAAAAATTACAACTATACTAGCTGTATGTCAAAAATCATCCACTAAATTAGCCATAAATATAAAATATATTAGAATATAAAATATATATTAAAAATAAATTAAATAATACATATATTTATATACAAATACATAATAACTTAATTGGTGACTAATTTTTGATATGCAAATAATGTTTTTGTTTTTGTATTATGTGTTTAATGTTTCAATAAGTGACTATTTGCAATAAAAATTAATCTCTACATACAAGTCATTTAATAAAACAAGTTATTTACGTTCAGCACTTTTGCTGCACGTTCTTTTTTTTCATCACCCCTGATACTTCGTCTTCTTTTTTTTTCTCTTTTTTTTTTTATTATTTTTCTCTTTCGTGATCATCATCATCTCCTCCTCCTCCTCCTCCCCTTTTTTTATTGGACTTTTTTGTCCTCCTTCTTTTTCCTCCTCCTCTTCCTCCATCATCTTCATCATCATCGTTATAGTCATCGTCATCTTCTTCTTATATGCATAATCGTTATTGTTATCGTCATTATTGTTATCATTATCGTAAAATTTTTGCAATATTAATGATGTTGCCTGATCCAAAATTTTTGTCATAGAATTTTCTCAAGTTCCTTCCTGTTTTACTCTCTTAAAAAGAATAAAAACAAAAAAAATTAAATAAAGAAGAAGAAACACATGCTACAAAATTACTTAGAAGAGGATGAACCTACATTCATTCAACTAAAAGAAAGAAATAAGAAAAAGAAGAAAAAAAATACAGCATTAAAGAAAATATTTCTATATATTTGTAGCAAATTTCAATGTAAAACTAAGACATTTTTATGTATTGTTAAGAAATTTCGATGTATTTGTCTGATAAGTTCTGCATAATTTAAAACTCTTCATCTTTTTCATTTTCTGCTGCATCTTTCTCTTCTTTTTCATCATCATCATCTTTTTTTTCTTATTTATCTTTTCCTTCTTGTTTTACCTTCTCAAGTTTCTTCTTGTTTTACTCTCTTAAAGAGAATAAAAACAAAAAAAAATCAAATAAAGGAGAAGAAAAAACACATAATGCTGCAAAATTAAGTGAAAGAGGATGAACCTACATTCATTCAACTAAAAGAAAGAAAGAAATAAGAAAAAAAGAAAAAAATACAGCATTAAAGAAAATATTTATGGGTATTTGTAGCAAATTTCAGTATAAAATTAAGACATTTATTTGTATTGTTAAGAATTTTCGATGTATTTGTACTGATAAGTTTCGCATAATTTAAAACTCTTCCTCTTTCTTCTCTTCATCTTTTGTTGCTGCTTCTTCTTCTTTTCATAATCATCGTCATATTTTTTTATTTTTTTTCTTCTTGTTTTACATACTCAAGTTTCTTCTTATTTTACTCTCTTAATAAAAATAAAAACAAAAAAATCAAACAAAGAAGAAGAAATATATAATGCTACAAAATTATTTGGAAGAGGATGAACCTACATTCATTCAACTAAAAGAAAGAAAGAAAAAAATACAGTATTAAAGAAAATATTTTTGTGTATTTCATAGCAAATTTCGATGTAAAACTAAGGCATTTATGTATATTGTTAAGAATTTTTAGTATATTTTGATAAATTCTGCATAATTCAAAACTCTCCCTTTTCTTCTTCCTCATCTTCTGCTGCTTCTTCTTCTTTTTCATCTTCTTCATCATCATCATTTTGTTCTTCTTTTTTTCCTTAGAGAAAAGGACAAATCGATCCTTGACTTTTTAGTTTGCAGACATTTAAGTCCCTAAAAATTTAAAAATACATTTAAGTCCCAGACCTCTTCGAATTTGAACACATTGATCCCTGGGTCTAATTTGTTCTATTTTAAAAACTCTTTTACGTATGCATCCGTATCAACTAGGTCAGTATAACGGAAGTCACGTTTAATTTTTCCGTTGGGTCTGATAGATCCAAGTGAATATGAAGGATTGATATGTTTAGGTTTTGAAAAGGTTATGAATTTAAATGTATTTTTAAATATTTGAGAACTTAAATGTCTACGGATCAAAAGGTCAAGAACCTATTTGTCATTTTCTCCTTTTCTTATTTATCTTTTTCTTCTTGTTAAACATTCTCAAGTTTCTTCTTGTTTTACTCTCTTAACAAGAATAAAAAAATCAAACAAAGAAGAAGAAACACATAATACTGCAAAATTACTTGGAAGATGATGAATCTACATTCATTCAATTAAAAGAAAGAAAGAAATGAGAAAAAAAAAGCAGCATTAAAGAAAATATTTTTGTGTATTTGTAGCAAATTTTGGCATAAAACTAAGACATTTATCTATATTGTTAAAAATTTTTGGTGTATTTGTACTGATGAGTTCTGCATAATTCAAAACTCTTCCTCTTCATTCGTCCTTCTCATCCTCTATGCTTTTTCTACTTCATCTTCTTATTTTATTTTCTCATAATTCTTTTTGGGAGAAAAAAATTAAATAAAAAAATAATACATAATATTGCAAAATCAATAGAAAGAGGAAGAGGAAAATAAATACAGCAACAATAACAGCAATAAAAAGAACGACGAAGAGGATGAAATACACGAAGAAGAAACACAAACAAAAAGGAGGAGGAACACAGAAGAAGGAGAAGAAGAAGGAAGAGGAGGAAGAGGAAGAGGAGGAGGAGGAGGAGGAAGAGGAGAAGGAGCAACGCGGGATACAAACGTTGGAAGAGAAACGGCGTGATTTTACGCGCGCATTATGTAAGTGAGTTTTGTTGGGTTAAGGTTAACTTGTTTGGACTTGTTTGTCAAAAATGTTTGTATGGGTAGCAGGATTGTTATTTTAAATGCTAATTATTAATTATATAGTAAAAAGTAAAAACATACA
>NC_029776.3:101302434-101306447 GCF_000817695.3 Arachis duranensis
TATAATTTTATATACTTATTTAATAATAACCAAATTATAACTTGTTGATTATAATTTGTTAAAATTTGATTGTTTTTAAAATATTAGTAAATATATATATATTTTAATTTTGACTTTTGATTATTTTATAGTTTTTATTTAAGAAAGATTAGTTTTATTGGTTCAACCAATAATTCATTAACCAATAATTCATTGATAGAACCAATATATCAGTAAATTAGTAACCTGACAAGTTCGATTACCAATTCGATTTTGACAAATATACTTGGCATACTCCTTTGCTATCCGTTTTTGTATTCTTAAATGGGAAGACTAGAATATATCAAGAATCTTGGTAGCAAGACACCCCAATAACAAAAGTATATTATGACTTAAAATGGATTTAAGAGGAAAAGAGACAAGTGAAAGAAAAATTATTCTCACCTTTATTTTCACTAAACCACTATAAACAAAAGCATTGCAAAAAATTATGGAACACAAATTTATATGTTCTTTTCCCCCTCACAATATTTGGGAACATATTTTGATTTTTTAATCCTTTAAAATGTCAACAAAAGATTCAGTCCAAAATATTAATCAATAATAAATAACTCAAATTCCTGATAATTGATAAAACAAAAAAAGTAATAGCCACAAACCGCGAGCAAATTAAATCATCAAACATACAAGTCCACATGGAATTGGATTCTAATTTAGATGCAAATAAACATAATAACATAAGGACTAAACTCATAAGATATAAAATATATAAATCCACAAATACTAACTAAAGAGAAAATTATAAGATCTACTCAAACATGCACTTAAGCTTATGATCACTCAAACCATCCATCTTAAATCCAAACACAACTCAAATCTGATTTCATAAAGAAAGATCTACCTATGTAAAGAGCAGCCTAGTGCATAAGCATCCTGCGTTAACGCTGATTTCGGAAAAGGACCGCATCCAAATAGTGTAATATACATAATCTAATATGATAATTATATCAGTGGTTGTTTCCATGGCTTGAGCTAACAGTTCAACCATTGTTCTAAGGCTCTCCTTCAATAATTAGTATATGTAAAACTTGAATATTTTTTACTCAAAAAAAATACTATATGCACACAAAAAATCAACTATCAAATCAGTCACTATGTATTTGTATATAAATACATGTATTGTTTAACTCATTTTCAATATGTATTTTGTATCTCAATATGTATTCTACGAATGCCTAATGTAGTAGCTGATCTTTGGTATACACTTTGCATGATCGCTTATACATACTTGTATAGTTATCGATCAAATAATGTAATATCATGGCCCAACTCTTACACAGGACACCTAAACGGGCACAAAGCTAAATATATAGTAAAATATAAACCAAAACACTAATCCCTCTAAATTTAGTCACCAATGAGTACACGGAATCAATTCCAAAGGGAGATCGCAATATCTAACTATAGTAAGATCACCAAAGATAACTCTTCTTTGCAGTTGCTGAAATTCGAAATCAATAACATCAACGGGGAAGGCAATTTCGATGCATCTAGGAGATAACATGAAAAAAGAAAGAAACCACCAAGGATGAGAATGAGTCTCAGTAGACTTTGCAGATAGCTTTAAAAATAAATTTAGCAGGTTATTTGTTGAAGTGGATGGCTTTGCAAAGCCTTCCGTTTCGGCTATGGTTAATTTAGAACTTAGAAGAGCTGCTAAATAAATACATATAGAGTATCAATGATCCATACACAAGTGAATAATCCATTTTATATTTCTTTCCATGATTTAAATTTATTGGACTCTCCATTTTAGCACTGTGATACCTCCTCAGCCACCCACGGGAAAGATTGAATGCAAGTTATAAGATAATAATTACCTTTGTAATATTGCATTCTAGCAACCAAATTAAGAGGCCTCGTTTCGAATAAATTTCACAAACTTCGACTTCATCTCTGCTGGAATTCGAATCGGCCGATAGTTTTTGTCAAGCCAAACAGCCGTAGCCTTAGCCTCCAAAATAGGCTGCAATCAAATAAATCAAATATGATTAAAAATATGCACCATGTAGATAAAATATAAATTGTAAGTGATGAAGATAAACCTCTTGGTTTGGAAGCTTAATGATGAAGTGATCGAAGTATAACCGTGCTGCTGAAGATCCAGAAATCCTAACCTTCACTACAAATTTATCCCCACTCTGTTTGCATGTTCTAAGCATGAGTATAATAATATTGGTGACAGAACAATCATGACTTCGCACTATGTATCTTAACAAAGAGAATGGCAAACAAAATCTCAGAGCCTCACTCTTAGTGGTGCAAGGAATTTTATTGATAACTCTGATAATGCCAATGCATCGCCGGTACGAGCTACAGCATCACAATTAATACCAATGCTTTCCAAGAGTTCATGACGACCTTATGAAGATATCATAGACAAGGATTAGTTTATGCATTTCAAATACAAAATATTACTTCTATTTTCTATGGAAATTATACAGCTTCCAACCCCTGATTTCAGAAACGGAACAATCTAAAATATCCTAGAGATCTGAAAACATTTTCAGCATATTCAAGATAACAAAACTACTACGCGTACAAGTTGAATCTCTTAAAAGGAAGAAAAATAAACTACTGACATGAATAGCATTAGATTGCATCTAAATTAGAATACACAGATTAGAGATGATGGTATGCTTATGTAGAAATCACTCCTAATCACTCATAATTCCAACCAAATTTATTTTCTAAAAGTATATGCACTGAGGCAAATGATTATTCCAAAAATGAAAAATCAACCTTATGAATTACCAAAGAATCATTTGCACAATGAGGCTAAGCTAATGCATGCCGAGTACCTTTTTTATTTTTATTTCTTTTTTTCCTATTGCCTTGTACTTGCTTGGCTATTTGGATTTAAGCTTTTTCATACTTCCAAAAAAAATTGTGTTCTTTTGGAGTTATAAGCACTTCAAAATTGAAATCTACATTCATATATTACAGGATATACATATAAAGAAGCAAAGTGAAAACATTGAAGCAACAGAAATAATCCAGATTACTGGAAACTTAGATTTGTCAATTTATGAAATCTCACCGTGTTGGCAATAACTTGAATAGACTGCATTGTTGACCACACCATATTGATCCAACTCATAATCACGGACTTTCATTTCAACTTCACAGAATTCACTCATTCTGCAACATGAAGAAAGTTAAATGAGTTAAATGAGTTAAATGAGTAGACGAGCTAGTTAAATAATAAAAAAAATATTGATATTTTAAGAACAATATTATATGATGTCATTCGAAGATTGAACATAAATTTATTGCCATTTCCACAAGAGAGTTTTCAAATATACAGAAGCAAATGATAGCTATTCTACATATTCATTCATGGTCCTCAAATTATGAAAGATAGATATTGGAGAATTTCTCAAAGATTATTTACCTTTGATGGGCCAAGGGCGTGCCTATTTCTTTTGGGAGCAAACTTATCACTGTCGTCATCTTGTGGAATCAAATTTCGACATAAAAAATACTATGTATACACTACAAGTTAGCCACCATATATTTGTGTACAAAAACATGCTCTGATTAATTCGTTTTTCATATATATTTTGTATTTCAACATTGGGTGACTGATGGGTGGCTGAGTTTTAGTGGACACTAACATAATTCATGTATTATTACATCGGAAGTTGTCTGTTAAATTACAAACTAAACATTATCGCGCAAGCAATAAGATACCATTTTTTTATTTCTTCTAAGAAATTTAGCTAGCGAAACAAATAACACTCCATCTAATCAAACACCTTTCACTTAAAATAACAACAAAAGAATCCATCAGGAACTCACCCAAAAAATAAAGAATAAAGCTTGAATGCAAGGCATATACTATGGCAAGGCAACAAGATTAGGGAAATGTGTTTGCGACACATCAATTAAAAACTTAAAATCCAATATTTAACGTCTTAATGAAAATTAACAACAAAGAAGAACCAAGGAATAGATGAAGTACCCTTTGCCCC
>NC_029776.3:101306481-101308905 GCF_000817695.3 Arachis duranensis
TGATTGGAGTGCCGGCAGATTGAAGCGCCGGCGGGGAATGATGAGATGAAACGGCGTAGTGTTGAGGGAGCGTAGAGAAGAGAGCGGCATGTGGTAAGAGTACGGAGAAAATGAAATTGAGTGCAGCATTTTGCGGATGATTGTGAGGGCGTTACAACTAAAGCAACATCCCTCTCAGCCTTTAAACATTTCAACTACTTTTCTTTTCTTTTTATTTTATTTCTATTGGTATACTAAAAACAACGATCACTCTTCAACAAAAAAGATGCACAGCATCGATCGCCATATTTATTTCTCATCTGCCGCTCACAATGTTCCTCATTCTATTTTTCATATTTGTTTCAACTAATCTATTTGTACCCTTCATTTATATTCGCGGTAAATATTAAATCGGTACCCAATATTCTTGTGCTAATAAAATAGTACCTAAAAAAAATTAAAATTTAACAAGCATGTTTTAAATTCATCAGAAGAATGGGACAAATTAATGAGAGATGAGAGAGGGAGAGCAAGAGAGGTGGAAAAACATGGGGTAGGAAAACACTTAGTGGGAAAGAACTAGGCAAACGACCAAACATGATAAGGATTTTAGGTGTTTTATGGGTTACTTGAAACGGTGATTTGAGATTGAACATGAGGTTTAGATTCTTTTTGGAATAACGTCCGATTTGTACGGATATCGAGATACGCTGTTTGAGTTTTTCGTGAAATTGTGGGGGTAGTACTTACAAAAAATTCTGATACTTAAGTTAGCAAAGCCTTTAAACAAGTTTTTAGTAAATTGGGGCTTGAATATACTTAAGGGGTGTTATTCGGGGTGGTAGTTACTTATATAAATAAGTGGAATTGAACCTTTTTGTTGCGTACGGAGGTCAAGTGAGTGGAAGAGGCCATCCTTGTTGGGCCTTTATCCTTAATGGGCCTGACTGTGTTGTGGGTCAGGGTATGAACAGTGCCCCTATTTGAGTCCGAACTTTCATGAGGTCGGAACACCCTTTTTTTATGCCTATGATTGCTTTTTCACTAAGTTAGATGTTGGGCTTCCTTTTTTTATAACTTTGAGATTAATGTCCTCTGGACTTGTAACGTTGCTCCTACCCAACTACACCCTAACTCATGGACTTTTCTAAAAATATACCAGCTCTTTTGTCGAAAACTGGATGTCTGACGTTTCCTGAAAGTGTTTTTCTATTTGAAGAAAATCTCATGCCCTAAGCTGTTCAAGCTGTGATGTTGATGGTTTGATGAATCAGAAAGGATTAAGAGAGGGAGAGAGATATGTTCTTCTCATTATTGGAGAGAATGAAAAATCCCCTTAGAAAATATTTGTTGAGTTATTACACCTTATATACTATGTACTTTTTTTTTATGTACTCTCACTAAAAAATAATTACAATGGTAAACCTATTATTGATAAAGAAATAATCTAGGTAACACCCTCCCGCAAGCTAGAATTGTGTAAATCTAACAATCCTAGCTTGGAAACATTGGCAAGAAAAGGACCCGGTGGCAGAGCTTTGGTAAGAAAATCAGCAAGTTGATCATTGGAATGAACTGGCATAAGATGAATGAGACCAGACAAATGCTTTTCACGAACAATGTGGCAGTCCACTTCAATGTGTTTAGTTCTTTCATGAAAAATGGGATTATTGGCAATGTGAATGGCTGACTGGTTGTCACAGAATAGAGTGATAGACTTTTGAAGCGGCAAGCCAATGAAATCCATTAAGAAAGATAACCAACTAGCTTCACAAGTGGCAACAGCAAGAGACCTATATTCAGCTTCTGCAGAGGACTTGGCAACTGTGGTTTGCTTTTTACTCTTCCAGCTAATGAGCGAGTTCCCAAGCATGAAGCAATAACCGGAAATAGAGCGACGAGTATCGGCACAGGTAGCCCAGTCAGCATCGGCAAATCCAGTGAGATGCAGATTAGAAGTAGAGGAGAAGAAGAGACCAGTTGCAGGTCGGCCTTTTAAATATCGGAGTACACGAAAAGCAGCCTGTAAGTGAGAAGTTGTTGCATAGTCCAAAAATTGGCTCAAACGTCCCACAGCATAAGAGATATCGGGTCTAGTATTTGTGAGGTAAAGGAGTCGGCCGATGAGCTGTCTATAAACAGTGTTGTCTGTTAAAATGGTACCTAATTCCTTTGAAAGTTTCTGACTATAATCAAATGGAGTAGAGAGAAGCTTGCAATCTAGATAACCAAAATCTCTGAGAAGGTCCATGGTGTACTTCCGCTGATAAATGTGAATTCCAGAGTTAGAGCGTGCTACTTCCATTCCCAAGAAGTATTTGAGATCACCAAGATCCTTTATTTTGAATTTGTCATCCAAATCTTGCTTGATGGAATTGATTTCACCAATGTCATTCCCAGTTAAAACCAAGTCATCAACATATACTAGAATGACAGTGAAGCTTT
>NC_029776.3:101311128-101320303 GCF_000817695.3 Arachis duranensis
GTGGTGTTATGTTGCTGCCATTGGTAGAAGTGGGAGGAGTACCCATGCTTCTTATAGCATACATCTTCTGTGTGGCCTTGCTTGTTGCAATGAGAGCAAGCCAATGTAGCTCCACGACCTCTGCAATGGGAGGATCTGTTTGCCATGTTTGCCATTTTGAGAAATCAATGAATCACAGAGTAATAGGGATTCAGATCTTCTTCCTTCCAACTCGTTGATCGGAACAGCTATGTTCACCAAGAAAGAATCTTGCGAAATAGCCTCTCATCAAACTCTATTGGATGAGTTTGAAGGAAGAGGTAAGAATGGGGGAAAGAAAATGTTGAAAGAAAAATTAGGGATAGAAAGAGAATGGCAAAATTGGATTCGCAACTTTTTCTTTTTTTTTTTGATTCACAGCTTGGTTGCTCTCCACGCTCACCGCACCATGAAGAAAATCTCATGCCCTAAGCTGTTCAAGTTGTGATGTTGATGGTTTGATGAATCAGAAAGGATTAAGAGAGGGAGAGAGATAGGTTCTTCTCATTATTGGAGAGAATGAAAAATCCCCTTAGAAAATATTTGTTGAGTTATTACACCTTATATACTATGTACTTTTTTTTTATGTACTCTCACTAAAAAATAATTACAATGGTAAACCTATTATTGATAAAGAAATAATCTAGGTAACACTATCTCTTTGTGTTGACCAAACTTTTTAGTTTTTCTGAAAAATTAGGTTGGATTTCTTTCCAAGCTGTCCAGGAAAAGAAAGTTTTCTCTATTTTTGACGAGTCCTTTTACAATTTTAAAAATTATTTTTTCAAAATCCGAGCTGTTGAGAATGCCCAACCTTTATTCCTTGATGAGAACGATGAACCCTGTTTTCCGTTGTATTGGGAAGAGAAACCAATAATAGCCAAGTATAATATAGATGATTTAGATGAGTTCGAGAAGAGTGTAATTGTCTTGTTTCAAGAGTGTTGGAACCAGGCCCCTTATTTAGACACCAAAATTTTTTTAGAAAATCTCGGTCAACTCCAATCCGAACTAGGTAGCCCTCCTTTCTTTTACTTATAAATTTTTGTTGTAAAATTGTATTGGTGGCTAATGTGTCTTTATTTGCAGAAAAAATGGCTCCTAAGTCGACTGCCATGAGACACTTTGGACCACCAGAAAGAATGTTGTGGCTTGGGGCATACTACAAAAAGAAGCTGGTGACGCTGCTGCCCGTTCTTCTCCTTCAAAGTTAGACTCGGGTACATCAGCTTTGCGAAAGGTTATACTCGTCCCTGTGTTTCGGCCAATTCTCCCTCCATTCACTTTTCCTACGACATTCACCTAATCCAAATATTACGGACAAAAATAATACTTTACTCAAATATAAAACTAAATCCTTATTTTCACGCAACATGATTGGACATATAATGACAATTTGTTGTTTTATTTATATTGGAAATTTGCAACTCTTGGTATAGGCAAACGGCACAAAGCAAGGAATCTTCAACATCTAAAACCATATACGTATATAATAATGCTAAGGAAGAACTTACACTTCTCTAAAACTTCGAATAACATAAACTTGTGATTGCAAATAAAAGAGAGAACTATGGGTAGGAATAATGTACCTTATGCACTACTAGTAATATTGATGATCGGAGTGATTATTTGTTCTACCGTTGCTGACTTTTCTGACGCTATTCGTCAACGACCTCGGCCTAAGCAACCACAACCTTGGCTTCCAACTTATCATGATGTGTCTGATATGAATGTGTGTTTCAGAAACTGTTATAAACACTATGAGAAAGACGAAAAAGGGAAGATGAACTGCTATGATAAATGCTTTGAACTAAAACAGTGTGTCAATTTTTGTGAAGTATTCTATAAGGACAACAAGAAAAAGCTCGATTCATGCAAAAAAGGCTGCAGGGTCTAACTAGTACCCTAGTAACGGTAGGTATGTATAAGTTTATTGTGAATCTTTTGAGTTTATATTACCTTATAAATATTTATTGGGTGGCAGGTATAATGTCTATGTTATGGTAGCTATGATAGCTAGCTACTATTTTTAAAAAGTATATCTTCTCTAATCTTATACAGGATAATACATAAAATTATATAAAAAATTTTATTAAAAAATTCAATAAAATATATGTAATAATTGTTATTATAAATATTTTACAAAGTTATAATTAAAATAAAACTAATATTAAAAATAATTAGTATTTGTCTTAACCAATTTGAGTTTGTTGAGTGATCATCTTACTCGTTCTGTAAAATTTAGTCAAATCGTAATTAATTAAATAATAAATTAAATAGAAGCGAATGTGGTTAGAAAATTTAGCAATTGGAATTTGATAATTTAAATATGATATTTGGACTCAGTGAATTTTTCTGAGTCGAAAAACATAGTTTTCTGCGTAAAAATGCGCACTGAAAATTTGACCGGCAATACCGGCTGCGATCTATCTGGTACTGTGGCTAAGAAAATTAATTAGAAGTGAATAATTTTCAGAAATAAAAATTTATAACTTGGGAAGCTAGAAATATTTAAAATACGACTTAAAACTCTAATCTTAAAGGTTTTGGTCCAAAGTTGAGCCAACGAACTAAACCAAGTGAACCGGATCTAAGTGGGCCCAAGACCCAACATATGTATAGCCTTATTAAGGCAATTCAGCAGCCACAACCACCATTTTCATGAGAAACAAATGGAAGAGAGGTGAGAGGTGAGGGTTCCAACTTCAATTTCAATCTTCAAACCACCATAACTTGGACTACGGAGCTCCGATTGACGAGCAATTTGCGACCACGCGTCGCTCTTCTCCTCCTCTTCGAGTCTATCTAAGTTTTGTGGTGAGTATTTAACTCTCCTCTGCTCAGTTTTATTTTTCCTCTTGTATTTCGAATTTGGTATGAGTTTTGGAAAATCTTGTGATTTTGGTTGTTTAGGGGTGCTTTAGTATGAGCCATTGGCGAGTTCCATTAACTAATTTTGTGGGTTATGGTAAGAAACCCCCTAATCCTTGTTATTTATCAATTTCATGAACCCTATATTGAGTATAAGTGTGAAAATTGATTATGTTAGAATATTGGGTGATTTTGGTGCACAATTGGAAGATTGATATTGTTTGTGGGGCTTTGGTGAGGCTTGGAGTTAAGGGTTGGTGAAGACTTCCAAGAAGAAGCTCAATTATTTTGGCTACAAGAGGTACGATTTAAGTATTATTTAAGTACCGTGTGGTGTGATGAGAATTCCTAGGCTAGATGCCCCAAGGATTAAGTTTGGAATGTGTAAATGGTTGGTACTAATATGCATAGTTGATATGTAATGTGAATTAATAATTGGGTTCAGAATTGTGTGAAGTTGTAAGTTTGGTGTGTTGAGAATTTGATGAATTGGACAATGAATATTGGTTTGTGGAATATGCATTTAAATTGTGAATTTGGACCGGCGGCCGTGAATCTTAGGCCGGAGTCCGGAAAGAGGTAAGGAAGGTAAGTTAATGTGTGTATTGTGTGATGATATAAGAGATTGGATGGATTTTAGATATTGAATGTGTGAATAATTGGTTTGATTATTGAATAATAAGATTTGAGGAATTGAGGTGTGGAATTTGATAGTTTTAGGTTAAATTGTGTAGATGAGGTACGTTTGGTTTTGGTTGAGTGTAATTATATGGATGTGGTTGAGTTCTGGTCATTTGGATTAGTAGAAATGAATTTGGCTTGTGAACATTGGAAAAATTGGTGATTTCTGTTTTTGGGTAAAAACTGATTTTTGACCAACTTTTTTTTGGGTAAAAACTGATTTTTAACCAACTTCGGCGGTCCGTAACTCGGCCTCGGAGTTATGAATTCTTCAAAATTGAATTTTTATGAAAGTTCATTCAACAATCTTTTCAACGGTTCTGAAATGGTTGAAAAAAAATTTTGTAGAAGAAGTTATGTGTGTCGGAAGGTTGGGGTTTGAAAATGTAATCCTGCAGCTTTTTAACTTAGTAAAATTTTTGGTAAAACGTACTCCGACGCGCACGCATGGCTGACGCGTACGTGTCACTCACGATTTTTACTCTCTCACGCGTACGCCTGCCCGACGCATACGCGTATTGATGCAGGTGCCCAGTATAAAATCCAGAGGATTGTGCTGGTACTATGCTGGCTTTGTGCGAGGAGCACAAAATGCACCCACGCGTACGCGTGAGGCGCTACCTCTCTGCTTCCCATACGTGTGCATGGACGATACTCACACGTCACTTCCTTTTCTTCGCTTCCCATGCGTGCACGTGAGCGATCCGCACGCGTGACTCTGTTTTTAGCAAAAGTTGATTTTTGAGTTTTTAAAGGCGAATTTCAGACTTCTAAACCTCCATTTTGAGTAATGATGATTGTATGAGTTACTAAGAATGATGGTGGGAGTGTTGTGTATGCCATGAGGTGAAGGGCTGTGTTTGTTAGTGAATTATGGCTGGTTGTGTATTCTGTTGTGAGCCGGATGACTGTGATAAATATTGATTTATGGTGGAGTATGTATATGCATATGATTAAATGAGATAGAGGTGACGGATAAGAGGCGGTGGAACTGACCACTTGCTCCGAGTATATGATTAAGAAGTATAGAGATGTTGAGAATGTATGGAAAATGAATTAATGAATTAATCATTATGAAGGAATATGAATAATAATGAGGATGAACTTGAATTTGATTGTGATATGCCTCCGGGTAAGACACAGTGGTGTCATCCACTTGCTCCGGGTAAGAGACAAGGCCCTCGGATAAGATCCAGTGGTGTTATCCACTTGCTCCGGATATGAATTATGAATGAATTAATGTATGAAAATGAATTATAATCATTCTAATTATCTGCGGTTAAGGATTCGGATGAATATATGTTGTAAGGTCAAGTTTATGGAGTTTCATGTCAAAAATTGAGGTTGTTGCTGAGCCACTGGAGCTTCTGGCCACTGACGGAGCCGTTGCTAGGTTGATATGGAGCTGTGGCTACCTCGTTTTGTTAATTCAGTGAGTATCTCAGTTTTCGAAAGCACTGCGTTAGTGTTCTGTTCTGTGTAATGAGTAATTGTAATGTTAATGGTTTTAGGAGTTAGAATCTGGTATGCTTGTGCCATTTGGGGCTGTTTCTGCTTCTGAGAGAGAGCGAGCAGAGCTGAGATTTTGATTGCCGGTGATTTCGGGTTGAGACGAAAGGAGTTGGTTAACGAGTTGGGTTGTGGTTTCAACTTGTCGAGTAGGGGCTTTTTGTACAAACTGATTTCTTTTAAATTGGAAATTGTTATAAATAGATATACTGTGCGAAATATATTTCTGGTGGTTATGTGAGTCTTATGAATTGTCTGATTTTATCTCGAATGAATATGGTTGCCTGTTGGATTGAAACAATGTCTGATTTTGATAAATTTAAAATTTTTGGATTGGTTGATTTGAATGATTTTTGATAATCTGAAAGTTGAGTTTTTGTTTTATTGAAAGCTTATTTGGTCTTGAACCTGTTGGAAAGAATTGATGATTGGTTTTGTTGGGACTCAGATAGGGTGGCAAAGTCCAAGATTTAGGGGAGATACGGCCAAAATTATGCCTTGAAAATTATGCCTTGAAACGGTATTTTAAAAAGAATGGATTATGTCTTGAACTGTATTATCGGTAAATGAATTAGTTTTGAATCCCTTTATTAAGAAAATTATTATATTTTGAATGTAAAATATTTTAGAAGAGAATCATGTTCTAAAGTCAATTTAAAGATGAAAACAATCAATTTTGAAATTTGATCAAATAAGCAAATTTGAAGGAGTTTTAATGGAGCTCGATTAACTAATTTCACTTTACAACATTTTAAGAAAAGGTTGAAGTATTTTCTAAAACTTTGATTTAGTGGGACTGAAACACTTTCCGAGCCTTTGGAAACCGATTTAAGAATGAAACTAAAAAATTGGTGTTTGGTTTAAATGATTTGGTTTTGGTTAAGTTAGTGGTTTTGAAATGGGTTCGAAATATTTGGATACATGACTTGGTTTCGGTTTAAATTCTACTTTTAATTATTCAAATCAAGAAGTTAAGGTTTTGGAGGTTTTCAATGAATTTAAGAAATGAGTTAGGTTATTCTCTCCTGAAATCTTGAGACTCCGCTGAGAAATTTTACGACCAAATCTTGATTGAGAAATGAATGATTTAGAGTCTTTCAAAGAGATTTTGAATTTGTCATGGTTTTGTGATTGTTTGGAAGTATTGGAAAGATGTGGAAAGTGACTCCGTTTTGAAAAGTGATTTTTGACAAGATGTGAATTGAATACGTTTGTTATTTAAAAGAAAATGGGCCAAGAATGAATTTGAAATAAGTATTGAGCCTGATTGATTATGGATGTCCTCAAGATTAATGAGTTATAGTTTGGTAGGCATAAGGGTCGGGTTCGTCCCGCTTATGCTGAGATGAGATTTTTGATAAGTCGCTGGCACCGGACAAAGATGGTGGTTTAATCCCGCTTGTCGAGGGTGCGGCGCCCGCGTAAGGACTATGGTTTGATCCTGCTTACGGTGGAGGCAAGGACGGTGGTTTGATCCCGCTTGCGTGTTCCGGGCAAGGACGGAGGTTTAGTCCCGCTTGTCTGTGGGACCTACGGGTAAGGACGGTGGTTGGATCCCGCTTATCCGAGTCGGGTTTGGCAACGTAACCGACGCGTGAGCTCATGACTAGTAGGACAAGCATGCATCATATGCATTTATGTGACATTGATTGGGTGTGCATATTGTAATTGGTTTGCCTATGTGAATACTTATGTTAATTGCTAACTGCTATAATTGTTATAATTGCTATTGATTGTGTTTGAACTACTTTACTGTGATTGTGTTTGATTGGTTGGTTTGTGATGAATTGGTTGATGATTGAGTTGTTTTAGTTCTGTATAAAATATCTAATTGGTTCAGCATAGACTTAATGAACCTATGCTAGGAACGGGATGGTCATTTATACCGCGTAGGTAACTGCTTTCATGGTTGTAGTCTAGAAAAGTATGAAAATTTAAACTCTTATAGTATAGACTTAATTGAACCTATGTTTGGGACATGTTGGTCAGTCATACTATTTAGGAAAAATTTTTCAAATTTTATAAGAAAGAAAAAGAGTTTTGTTTTTAATTATTTGAGAAATTTACCAAGTCTTCAAAAAGGGATTTCTGGATTTCGAATGTGTACCCAAGGTTTTTGGAAAGGCTCATAAGACAAGCAATGATCATTGTACTCTAAAAATAATTTTATTTTATGTATCTTGTTATAGCAATTTCTGTAATCCTATAATGAGAACAAGTCTCACTCCCCTACAGGTTATTCCTTTTCAGGATATGGATGACAAAGCCTCAGAAGAGTTATATTCATTTTTCTGTTTATTCGTTATTTTTGTATTATCTTAACTATTATTTTTCCCTCGCCTTTATCCTTATTAAGTTTGTAAGAGGGATAAGTATTTATGATATGTATGTTTGTAAGCTAGTGTTATATATATATATGTATGTATTTTAAGGTATTGTATCTGGTTTGTATGTATATGTATGTTTATGTTTTTACGAAAAGCGCTTATGAAAGGTTATGCGGTTTTTAATTTTTAAACAAGCTCATATTTTAGTATTAAATATCAGAAGAGTCATCGTAATACTCGAGCTATTAGAGTGGCGCAGCCGGAAGCATGACATTTTGATAGTTAGGGTGTTAAAGTATACCACTCTATCAACCTTGCCAGCAATGTGCTTAGCGTGATCCAATCTATACATCTCACTCTTGTAACCCAACAATTGCCCTCCATCTAAATACAATCCAATAAAATAAAATCACAAACACTGAACTCACCTTTTACGTTAACCAAATTATTAAATAAAAAAAATATTTAATTATTTGACTCTGCTTATAAATTTAATAATTTTTATTCTTCCCCAACTAACTGAATTCTAAATTTTTCAAATCAAAATTTTTCTCCTCCAACTTAACTTGATTAATTCTTCCACAACTTGATTAATTCTTCCACTAATTACCTTCTGAGTCACAACTTACTAATTATTCTAACTAAACTAACTAACAATTTACTTTGTTATACTAATTACCAAGTTATAGACAATAAACAATTACATAACAAATTTTAACTAACATAAAAAATAATTAACAGTAACTAACAAATAGCCTATAACTAAATTATTCTAATTAATATGTTAAGAGTTACGCTAACTAAGCTAGAAAAAAAATAACTCTAAATAAGTAAAAAATTTAATTCTAACTAAACTATTATTTACTAACCTAAAACTAAGAATGTCGTCTACAATAAATTTTACATGCGTCCAAAAGACAAGATAAAAAAAAGACAATAAATTTAAAAAAAATGTACAAAAATACAATAAACACAAATGATCCCACTAAATTTATATAATATGCCGAACTCTAAAACTCTACATAGAGTTCATAGAGTTCGCCGGGTGCGGCTTGCAAACTCCCTCTGATTACCAATGAAATATAATATTAAAGCTTACACGGAACTAATTAACTTTATTGAATTAAGACCGCTTGTTTTAAACCAAGCGCATCTCGCAAGAGATTTCCCCAAAAACCACACGCGTAAAATATGGTTGTGTAAATTAAACGACCTAGTCAATTGACAATTATACACATACTACTCAATTTACAATTAATCAAATAATACAAATACATTTAGAAAATTTTCAAGAAAATATCCAATAGTGCCATTATTTTCTTTTTTTTTTTTTCCCTTTCCCATTAAACAGTATGCGCCAACCAGAAATCGCATTTATTTAACTTGTCCTCAACATTGAATGGTCATCACCACCCAAATACGGCTCGTCCGAGACAATAACAGCATCCGCATCCCACCAAGTATCCGCATCAGATTCCGTTACGTTGCCTAACGGCGTCAACACTTTCCTCATGTCACCTACCGTAACGCCGTAACGGCCTTCATCAGTGACGTAAACCTTCTGAACGCCGCCAGATTCAACCCGCACATTCTTTCCCACGCTCCGGCCCCACTCCGCCACCACCGTCGGCTTCCGTTTCCTGAGGCGCGTGTCCCAAATCTTCACCGCCAAATTACCACGCGCGCCCTCTCCGGCGGAGAGAACCACAGAGCGCGACGCTGCAGCCGTGGAACCCGACGGCTCATCGTGGATGTCGTAACCCGAAACG
>NC_029776.3:101321192-101380501 GCF_000817695.3 Arachis duranensis
AAAATAATTAAATATTATATTTTGATATTTTAAACACTTATTAATAAAATTATTTTTTAATTTAAAAATTAATAAAATTTATTATTTTTATCAATTATTAATTAATAATATTTAAAAATATAAATTAAAATTATATAATTAAAATAAAAAAATTAAACTAATAATTAAAAATATTAATAAAAAATAATAAATGTTACTAATTTTTTTATATTTTTATTTTTTATTTCTTATTCATAAAAATGAAGATTATAATAAGAAAAATGGTTGGAGCGGAGGGAAATAGGGAATGGTGATTCCACGTGGGACAAAAAGCAAAAAAAGATTGGGATGGCTGAGTCATGAGATGCTCTTAAACGTAAATGGTAGGACCAGTTTACTGGGAACAGGTCATTTCTCGAACCTGGAATTTGTGGTTGTTGAGGACTTAAGGTCACTGAATACTTCTCCTGTAGGATTTTGACACGTGGTGATAGGCCTTTGCCCTGTATGTGTTTACAAATGCAATTATTAGATGCCGCTTAATTGAAATAATTTTAATTTATTATCGGAGGTTGTTTATAAAATTATATTATTCCTTTTAAAATACAATTTTTAAAATTTAATTTAATATACCTAAAATTTGTACATATATATTTAATTATATATCGTTATATTAATAAAAATATTTTTTATACTCATATTATTTGAATAATTATCCAAATAAATAAATACAACTGAAAAATCAAATAAAATAATTTATTAAAAATAAGTTACTTCTAACAATAATTTACTGTCATTTTTAGCAAGATATGCAACTATTTTTAATTTTTAAAGTATCCTGTTGCTAGGATTTTTTAAAAAATGCTCTGTTAGAATTTTGAGGTTAATTTTTATTAAGTTTTCTATGAGTAAGTCTCATACGAATTGATAATGACAACATCTGCTGTATTTCAGGGGTTAGGAGGAGTATTAGAGGTATTGAAGGAAGATCAAATTATTGAATTTGAGGAGGAGGATATAAAGAAAGGTTTGAAGAAGTGTACAAAAAGTCTAGTTGAAAGATTAATAGCTCATCATAAGTTCAATGCTGGTATGTAAAAGGCTGCTCTACTTGCGATCTGGAGATAGCCGGTGGGCTTTAAAATTTTAGATTCTGGTGGCAACATGTTTCAATTTTTCTTTGAAAAGAAGATTAAAATTATTAGGACTGAAAATGGAGCCCCTTGGCTATTTAAAATTATATTCTCAACCTAAAGAGATGGAAATGAGAAGATTCAATTGTGGAATCTGAATTTCTACAGGTGCCTATATGAATTCAGTTGTGAGATTTACCAGAACATTGTAAAACGAAAGAATTAGGTAGGAAACTGGGGAGAGTGAAGGGAGAAGTGATGGATGTTGACTTATTTATTTTAAGAGAAAAAAAAGGAGCAAATAATTAAAGTGCAGATTGGGTTGGATGTCACAAAATCGTTGCGGATATCGATGAATATTGCATGGGGAGATAAAAAGGTGATCGAACTGCAAGTCAAATACGAAGGAATAGGAAATTTTTGTTACTATTGTGGATTCCTGTGACACAAGACTTACAGATGCAGTAAATTTTTTGAGGATTTAGATGTAGGGAAGGCTGAAGAAGAGAAATGGAGACATTGGGTTAGAGTTGAACAATTTGAAAAGAGGGTCAGCTCCCAAAAAGAGAACTAGAACCCAAATTCTGACTAGCAGCCAAAGAAGAAATACCAAAGAGATAGAAAGCCAACTCCATTAAGCCTAATTAAAAGCTTTGCAAGTCTCTCGGTTAATGAGGCTAACACGCGAAAAGGAGTTGAGGATGATGAGATGGAAAGTGGAACACAGAAAGAGGAGAGGAGGATTTTGGTCCTTGCTGATCAGCCAGTTCAGGAAAAGCAATATAACAGTAAAAAAGCAGCACAAATGGAGAATAGAGAAGAAAATTCAGAACAGAATGATAACTCAAAAGGCATATTTTTCTTTAGTGCTTCAGTCAATGCACTTGAGGCCAAAGAAAAACACAAGTTGAGTTTGAAGTAGATGGCAAGAAAAGGTAAAATGGGCAACAAGGCGACAGGGAGTTAAAAGGAGAACAGAGGAAAAGGAGGATATGACAGCAAGTAAGAAGCATTGTTCGATAGAAACAAGTCAAACTGAGAAGGGGGAGGGTGCCACCCGACAATTGGCATACAAGGATCCATGAAGATGACAATATGAAACTGTCGGAGTTTGGAAAAATTCCTTACAGTTCACAACATTAAAGGGATTGTTAAATCCCATTTTCCCGAGGTATTATTTCTCTGTGAAACTAAAAACAATACCTCGCACGTGGAGAGGGTGATTAAGGATGTTGGTTTCTCGAATTTGTTTTGCTTGGACTCGATTGGATAGGCAGGAGGGTTAATGGTTGCTTGGAAGGAGGAAACGAAGGTGCAAATCAAAGCTTTTGAATCTTTTCTAGTGCACTTTGCATGGGAGGATGGTCAAAATGCAAAGATATAGGAAGTTTTAGTTGTGCACCTCCACACAGATGAAACTATTAGAGAAGCTCAGTTTGGAGAATTACTTCGATTATGAATAACTCGGGAGAGCATCGATTGGTGGTAGGAGACTTCAATGCTATAAAGGCTCACCATGAGAAGGAGGGAGGGAGGATGAAATTAGCATCATCCATTCAGAAATTCAATGATTTTATTAATAAAGCTGAATTGGTAGATTTGGAATATGAAGGCAAGAAGTTCACATGGAGTAGTAAGCAATTCGGAGGCAATTTTATTCAAGAAAGAGCACTTGTTTCGACAGAATAGAAAGCATAATACCCAAACGATTTTGTGTGTCAGAATCTGATCACTTCCCCCTTGCTCATTAATTCAGAAAAGAAAGAAAGAAGGTCAAGAAGAAGATTCAGGTTCCAAGAGCGTTGGTGCGATAAAGAAGAGGAATTGGAAATTGTTAAACATGCTTGGACTTGGAAGTAATGGGCTCACCCATGTTCAAATTGGCTGCAAACTAAAACATTGCAGGCATAAACTGTTTGAATGGCAAAAATCAGCAGCTTGAAATTCAAAACAGCAGATTCGAAGAGTGCAGGGAAAATTGGAAGAAGAAAAAGAAAAAGGAATAGATGCAGATGGCATAGTAATAAGGATATTGGAGGTTGAGTTAGAAGAGAACTTGGAGCAGGAAGAACAGCTTTGGAAGAAAAAATCTCGGGTGAAATGGCTAAATTGGGGTGACAAAAACACAAAGTTCTTTCACTCTAAATTTCAGTCAAGGTGCTGGAGGAATAAAATCCAAGAACTCGTAGATGACAGTGGTAATGTGGCCTCTGATCAACAAGGTATTGCGGCTCTAACTCAGGAATATTTTGTTAATCTATTTACTTTTGATAATCCAAGAGAACCTACGAAAGTTCTAGAAAAAATTTCTATGAAGGTAGATGTTCGCACCAACCGAATGCTCACTAGAACAGTAGCAGGCACTGAGATTAAAGCAGCAGTGTTTTCTATTAATTCATTTTCAGCTCCAGGAGATGATGGGTTTACAAGAAAGTTTTTTCAATTTTATTGGGAGCTAATTAAGAAGGATGTAATTAATGCAGTCAAGAGTTTCTTTTCAGGAGGTAAATTGTTGAAAGCTTTCAATTATACAAATATTTGCCTTATTCCAAAAATTAGAAATGCTAATACTATGAAGCACATTAGACCAATCAGCCTTAATAGTTTTTTCTATAAAATCATTTTTAAGATTTTGGTACAAAGACTACAACATGTAATGAATCAGGTGATAAGTGATACTCAAAGCGCTTTCATTAGAAGAAGATTGATTACTGATAATATTTTAATTGCGCATGAGTTAATGCATTTCTGAAGAATAAGAGTTATGGAGACTATGAATTGACTCTGAAACTTGATATGAGCAAGGCTTATGACAGGGTTGAGTGGACTTTTATGTGGGAGATTATGAGCAAGATGGGATTTTGCAAAAAGTGGATGGACTGGATCAAAGAGTGTGTGACAACTGTTTCCTACTCTGTTACGGTGGAAGGTCAACTTCATGGTGTTTTTTAAACCATGCAGAGGATTACGTCAGGGTGATCTTCTCTCCCCCTATCTATTTTTGTTCTGTGTAGAGGATTTTTCCCGTTTGCTCTACAGAGGAGAACGGAGGCTAAAGTTTTCTGGTTTGAGACTAAACCCCAGATGCCCTAAGGCCAGTCGTTTATTCTTTGCAGGTGATTCTATTTTGTTTAGTAAGGCGACAATGAAAGATTGTGAAAGTTTACTAAAGTTTTTTAAAGACTATGAAGAAGTGAGTGTTCATGTGATAAATTTATATAAGTCTTCTGTTTTCTTTAATAAGAACAGTCCTCTATCAGTCCGTGATCAGTTGGCTGCCCTGTTGTCTGTACCACATGTTGGCTGCCAGAACAAGTATTTAGGCCTTCCAACAGTGGCCAATAGATTGAAAAAAGAGATATTTAATTTTGTCAAAGACAAGGTTTTGCAAAAACTATAGCATTGGAAGCAAACTTTGCTTTCAGCTAGTGGCAAAGAGGTTTTAATAAAAACAGTGGCAACTGCAGTGCCTCTATACACACTGAGCTGCTTGAAGCTCCCCAAGACACTATTAGAAGACATCCAAAAGTCAATAATACAGTTTTTCTGGGGCTAAAGGAACGTAGAGAGTAAGATGCAGTGGATTAATTGGCAGATTGTTTGTAGACCAAAGAACAAAGGTGGTATGAATTTTAAGGATCTCAGGACTTTTAACTTGGCTATGTTAGGAAAACAGGGATGGAGATTGATCTCTCGGCCTCACTCTCTAATTTACAAGGTCTATCAAAGCAGATATTTAAATTTTCAACCTTCCTATACGCAGAAATAGGTAATAGTCCATCTTGGAGTTAGAAAAGTATTCTGAAAGGTAGAAAGATTTTGGAGAAAGGCATTTTTTAGAATATTTAAAGGGGACATTCAGTTAAAATCTTAGAGGACAACTGGATAAAGCAAATTTAACCAAATGAAATTCAAATTCTCAACCATTCACACAATCACCCGATTTGGGTTTCTGAACAACTCCTACCAGATAAAAATTGGAATCGAGAGCCAATCACCTCAACATTCACACAAAACGTAGTGCAAGCAATCATAAACACAAGCATCAGAACAACAGTAGATAAGGTTACCTGGAACAAAGAGAAGAATGAATGCTACTTGCTTGCCTCTGGTTATACGTTGGTCTTTCAGTTCTTCCATGCACCAGTTGAGTTTTTGCCAGAACAATGTAGAAGGAGAGAAATCTGGAGTTCAATTTGGAAGTTAAAATGCCAATCCAAATTAAAATTTTTCTATGAAAAGTAATGCATGAAGGCTTACCAGTTAAAGAAAGATTGCACTCTAGAATCCAAATGGTGAACCCAATCTGCAATCGATGTGATGCTACAGTGGAATCAACTCTCTACTGCCTCACCCAGTGTCCGGAATCAAAGAATGCTTGAAAAATAACAAGCCTTTTATGGACAAACAAAGAAACAGAAACATGGAGATGGTGGTTATGACTCCAAGATCAACTCAAAGAGAGAAGGAAAATGTAAATAGAAACTCATTTGTCAGCAATACTAATCTAGCATATTTGAAAGATGAGAAACTTAAAAATCTTCGAAGCCAAAGTCATTTCTCCTCAAGAAGTAGTAATTTTTGCAAGGTTCAAAACTCTGAAAGCAGTGGCTAACCTCCATTAATAAAGCTCCAAGAATGACACTCGTTTTTCAAAAAGTAAAAAACTCTTTTTTTTATATATTTTACCTTTTTCACGCATTTCAATAACAATTTTTATCTTAATTAAGAGTTAATATTTAGCACTTTTGTTTAGTTGAAAAATTCCCATTTTTCTTGCTCCAAAATAGACCTTTTATTTTATTACACCAATAAAATTTGTCTTTAGAAATAAAAACAATAATTTACTGTCAAAAATTAAAATTTTTATTTCTATTATAAAATTAGGTATTTAATATGTACAATTACTATTACATATTTATTTACTATATTTCTTATCAAATAGTTCTTTCGGTTCATATTGAGAAAACTTACTTTTAAATACTTTTCATAAATAAGCAGTATAATATTTTTTGTTAATTAAATAAATTTTATTTTTTTATTTATTATGTTCTATATTAATGATTTAAATTTAAAATTTAGAATTTAAAATAACTTTTTATAACTTTTAATAACAAATTAATTTGCAAAAATTACTACACACTTATTTGGAATAGTTTGAAAAAAAAAAATTATTCACAGGAATATGTATAATAAACAAATATATTTGTATTTTATTCTTCAAAATATTGAAAACCATTATCGACAATTTGTATTATTAAACAAATTTTTTTTTATAATAGCTACATAGAGTAATACTCAATTTGACACCTAAAATTTAAGGTTGAATTTAAAATAATTTCTAAATTTATAATTGACTACTCAATTTGGATTTTAAATTTACAACAGTAATTCTTGTTAACTTTTGAGCTTATCTCCATTAATATCATATTAATTTTACCCGTTAACTTGCCATGATTTAAACTTTTCGCTTAAATTTTATGTGACTGAGATCTACTAGAACGTCTAGAAACTTAGTTGACTCTGTAACATCCTCACAAAAACGATAATAACAAGTTTAATTTGTGAAATTTGAGATTTTAAGAGCAGCGTTATCAATCTTCTAAGAGCTCTAATAGGTCTCAATCACATAAAACTTGAAGAATTTAAATCGGGACTAATTAATATACCAAATTCGCACGTCGGTAATAGAGATCATCAACTCAAGAATTAATATGAATTACGATTATATAAATTAAAGGCCAAACTAAAATTTTAAAACTTAATTTGAGCCTAACTTTAAATTTTAAAGACCAAATTAAATATTAACTCTAGCTACATATAATATATTTGAAAATATAATTAATTGAAATATATTCTTAACCTTAAAACAAATGATTGAGATGATCGCTTAGAGTCTTATTATTAATAAAATGTGTGTCAAACACATATTTTAAAGATACTAAAATTTAAAATTTTACATAAAAACGTAAAAAATGTAAAATTTTGAAGTTTCTTATACATTAAACAAAATTTCACTTTCATTCCGTTAACTAATTTTTTTATGGAACATTTTGGTTAAATTTATTATAATTATAATTATTTTATTGTTATTATTGGTTCTACTATATGGTGGTCGGTTTTAAAAACAGAAAACTTTGTCGCCTTGTGAAGTGGTTGAGTGTGCTTGTTTTGCTAGTTGTCTGGTTGTTAGGCGGATGGTCACAACTCTCTACACATGACTCGGATTTCCCTTATCAGACTACATATAATTGTTGATGATCTTTAGAATTTTCTTTAATATTTGTTAAATCCAAAAACTATATAAAGGAATGACAAAAATAATATTACGGATAATAAAATATTGTGACTCGCAATATTTGTTATCATTATTGTTTGTCTCTATATTTTTATTGAGTTGTCATGGTATTTTCTTGAGAAAATTAATTATATAGACAATTAAGAATGATAATTTAGAAGAAGGACCATTATATAAAAATTATTAGTAAGGGCCTACAAACTATTAATTAAAAGAAAGTATTACACATATTTTATATATTACCATTTACCACCATAATTCTCTTTCATTTATGCTTTAGATTTTACTCCACTTCACTGCCTGATTGAATTTTCTGTATGCTTCGTTGAGTCATTGTTGTACATCTAGAATATTATTTGAGAGATATTGGATTATTGCGTATGTGTTTATATGGCATTACTTGAACAAAGTATTTGTTGGGTGTAGAAAGTCAGAGAAATCTCCTGTTTTGTGTGTAAGGCAATGGGAGAGGTAACTACAAAGACACGTTATTGCTAAACACGTTATTGCTAAAGTTAGTAAGTGTTTTGGAAAAACTGGTGAAAGTTTTAGAGAGATGACATATCTTTAAAGATTTGACCTCCCATTTAACATAATCATGGCTCCTTACTGGGCCACCGGAATGCCCAGCTAGCCTTGATGAAGCTTCACTCGGACGTGGCACAAGAGAGATGTTAGGGCATGTCTGGAACAATTTCCCTTAGACATGTTAGTCGGCTAGCCCACCATTCATGTTTGTATAGTTGATTTTAAGGTAACAATGAGGCAGGTTTCTTTGCTATGAGTTCTCGACAAGTTATGATCCCGCGTGGTGTGGGTATACCAATTCGGGGTCCGGCGTGCCCTTATTAAATGCCGCTTATGTAATAGATGATTCTATGGCCATAAATTCCAAGGGGGTAATCATAGTTTCGTCTCGTGTGTTATCGAAGTTTCTATAAGGCTGGTTTTCCTTGTTTGCCCCTTATTTATGCGATACAATTATTATTTTGCCATAATGCTCATGTTTTGTGGTGTTCCAATGTTTCATGCATGCCTCCAAGATTGCTAGTTCCAGTTTTTTCCATTATAAGGTTCGCTATCTGAATTTTTATTATATTTTGAGTGTTTTCTTCCCTGCTTAGGCACCACTTAAATAAACATCCTAAAAATAACTTTATCTAAAGACGGCTATGTGGCAAAATATAAGCCATACATTCTAAAGTCACACTTTTAACTACATAACACTTAAAACTATAGCTTTTTTATGAAAAGCGTCACCTAATAGAAAAAAGTAAATTAAAAGATTTAAGAGAAAAAATAATTAAATTATCAAAATTAATAGATCAAAAACTAATGATTTTAACTAATGTTAATTGTAATGACATCGAATTCTCAAAATCAATATAAAATGATTTTTCTCAGAATCTTTATTTTACTATAAGTTTTATTGAAGGACTTCAAAAACCTGAAAAAACTTATATTTTACATGGAATTTCTAAAAAATGCTACCATGGAAATGATTCCCCACATCTTTATCATTCTTTTAACCCACAATTAAATTCTATAGTAGATATGCTTGAAGAAATATCAGTATTCATAAATTTTCAAAGAAATAAGGAAAAAGAGGAATCTAATATAAACGAAATATTAAATAAATATTTTCAGAAAGAGAACTCTAAAGAAGAAAAAACTAAAAATATAGCCAACATAACAAAACTAAAAGTAAAACCACCATTGAAATTATGAATATTGAAGAAAAATTTGAAGAAGTTACAATGCTTTTTAAACAATTAAAAATGGCTCAAGAAAATAATATTATGGAACAAGAATTTCAAATAGAAGAAGAATTAGTAAATTCTGAAAATATAGAAAATGAAGAACATATCCTAGATTATTCAAGTGATGAAGAACCAGCAATTCCAATACAAATAAAAAATGAAGGTGGAACATCTAAGGATAATCAATCTCAATTTAAATGGGAAACAGGTTTTGAAAATTATACTTTTAAAAAGGGATTTATAAATAAAAATTCAAAATATACAAAAATACCATCAAAGTACGTTCCTAAGATCCAGGAAACGGAAGGAGATAGAATGCTCGATTTAGACTGTAAAAAGAATGAAAAAGAAATTTTCGAGAACTGGTTGAATTCCTTTTTATTAGAAGCCTTTACTAATCCAAAACTTAGTGAATTGTCTGGAGGAGATATCTGGAATTATATAGGTTTCACACTAAAGGAACTGTAAGAGATTATATGACATCAATAGAAAACCAAATAATAGAAGAATTAGCAACAAAAACAACAGTTTACGATAAGATATTACATATAATGATGATTCTGTATAAAGAATTTTTTGGAAAAAATATTATAGATCATAGACAAGAAGTCTATGATAAAGAATATCAAGAAGCAAAAAATCATTTAGCTAATATTCAAATATATGATTTATGTAATGTGAAATCTTACATATGTGAATACAGAATACATTATTATAAACTAAAAGAAGAAGATAAAAATTATTATCTTAGTATGTATATAACAAAACTTCTATACCCTGCTAATGAATTTATAATGGGAAGATTTATAAGAGAAATAAATAGAGGAACAATTGAAAATAATTTTGGCGGAGCAACCTCTGCAATAAGAGAGGAAATAAAAGAACGTTGTATGCAAGAAGCAACTCAGAAAAGATTTGAAAATATAATTAGAATTTGCTGTCAGGATAACGAAGAAATACCTAAAAAATATGGTCTTAATAAAAATTTTCAAAGAAAAAGAAAATATCAATTTAGAAAAAGAAAATACTATCCAAACTGGAGAAAAAAGATGTATTTTAGAAAAAGAAATAACAATAAAAACAAAAAACAAAAAAATAACTATTGCCCAAATAAAAAAGAAAATTGTAAGTGTTGGTATTGCCAAGAAGAAGGACACTATGCAAATAAATGTCCAAAAAAGAAAGATAAAAAAGACCTTACCAAACAATTAGAAATTGCTAAGTCTTGTTTCATGGAACCATTAGAAGAATTAGATGATAACTTAGACTATATCTTTGAATATGTCTCAGAAACAGACTCAGAGACTGAGTAATAATGCCACATTTATTACTATAAAAATAACAGAAAAAATTGTAAATGCTTTCATAGATTCTGGAGCAACACAATGCTTTGCTAGTACAAATATAAAACTTGATTGGAAAAAATTAAAGAAACCATTAAGAGTTAGAATAGCTGACAAATCAATACATAAAATTGACCAAAAAGCAGAAATGGTTGAAATATTTATTCAAAATTATAGGTTCATTGTTCCATCCATACATATGTTAGATTCGGGGATAGATTTTATCATAGGAAATAACTTCTTAAAACTATATCATCCTTTCATTCAAGAATTAACATATATAGTTTTAAAAGCTCCACACGATTTCTCAATAAATCAAAAATCAAAACGTATAAAAATACCAACTACTACCATAGATAAGATTTTAAAATTTAAAATATTTTCTATATTAGAAACATGTTATTTAAATTTATATTTTCAGATAAATATTTCAAAAAATAATCTTGAAATAAAAATAGAAGAACTTTTGGATGAAATTTGCACTGAAAATCCTTTAGATATTAAAAATACAAATAAAGAATTAGTAAGCATTAAATTAAAAGATCCTACAGAAGAAATAAATGTTCCAAATAAAATTCTTTATTCCGCAAGAGATAGAGAAGAGTTCTCATTAGAATGTAAAGATCTTTTGGAAAAAGGAATTATAAGATTAAGTAAAAGTCCTCATGCGGCTCCAGCCTTTTATGTCGAAAACAATAATGAAATTAAAAGGGGAAAACGAAGAATGGTAATTAATTATAAGAAAATGAATGAAGCAACGGTTGGTGATACTCATAAACTTCCAAGAAAAAATTCTATTTTAGAAAAAATCAAAGGAGCAACTTGGTTTTCATCTCTTGATGCAAAATCAGGATATTGGCAACTTCGTTTAGACGAAGAAACAAAGAAATTAACTGCTTTTACTTGCCCAACAAAAGAATCAACAAGTGTGTTGCTCTATGAATGGAATGTTTTACCATTCGGATTAAAACAAGCCCTAGGTATCTATCAAAGATTTATGGAAGAAAATTTAAAAGAGTTAAATGAATTTATCTTAGTTTACATTGATGATATATTAATTTTTACAAAACAGGATAAAGAAGATCATTTTCAAAAATTATTAATAGTTTTAGAAAGATGCAAAGAAAAAGGATTAGTTCTTAGCAAAAAGAAAGCAAAAATAGCAAGACAAGAAATAGAGTTTCTTGGGTTAATTTTATCCACTCAAGAAAAGCTAAAACTACAACCAAATATTTTAGAAAAGATAAATTTATTTCCTAATAAAATAGAAGATAGAAAACAATTACAAAGATTTTTAGGATGTATAAATTATATTTCTGATCAAGGATTTTTAAAGAATATAACATAATACACTAAAAACTTATTTCCAAAAATAAGTACTAAAAAAGAATGGAAATGGGAAGAAAAATATAGTATGCAAATTCAAAGAGTCAAAGAATTATGTAAAAAGCTTCCGGAACTTTATATTCCAGAAGAAAACGACTACTTAATAGTAGAAACAGATGCTTCAGACATAACCTGGTCAGGATGTCTAAAAGCTAAGAAAACCATAAGAAGTTGGAAACAAGAAAAAGAATCACTAGATTCTAAATATTCCCCAAAGGAATTACTTTGCAGGTATATTTCAGGGATTTTTACTCCAATAGAGCAGAAATATACTACTCATGAAAAAGAAACTCTAGCAGCAATTAAATCTCTTAAAAAATAGAAAATTGATTTACTACCCAAAGAATTTACATTAAGGACAGATTTAAGTTACCTAACAGGTTTCATTCGATACAATTTAAAGATTGATTATAATCATGGGCGACTGGTAAGATGGCAATTATTTTTGCTACAATATCCAATAAAAATTGAATATATTAAGGGTAACAAAAATGTTATTGCAGATACATTAACAAGAGAATGGAGTTCGTTTACAACGCATTGAATCAAGAAATTCAAAAATATCGGCAGGAACTCGAAGAATGCAAACATTATCAGCAGATAAGGACACAGATCCAATCCCTCAAGAAGGCCATTGAAACAATAAAATCAACACAACAAGCAAAACCATCAGAGTTCAGCCAGCTAAGCATGGTGGATAAACCAGGTGAAGAAAAAATTTCAGAAAATAAAACAATTGCTGAAATTATTAAAAATCCACACAAGATAAAAAAATATTATGTAATTTATAATGGCCCCATGAAAGGAGTATATGATGCCTGGAAAAAAGCAGCACCATTCACACATCAATCAAAGATAGTTCATAAAGGAGGATTTTTAATATTAGAAGAGGCAAAGAAATCCTTCAGAGAATATGAAGCTCTTCATCTAGAGCAAACCCTAAAAAGTGCAGATAAAACTCCAATTCAAGCCCAGAGAACAGGAATAATGAGAAACATTCCTACAAGGGCTGAAATCAAGGAAAAGAAAAGGGTCTGTAGATCAAATCTCAGAGAAACCCTTAATATAATCTTGAATTGGACTGAAGAAAAAAGGACAAGTCTGGGATACTATCCTATTGCCAAAGAACAGCTAACAAAGCTGGTTATCTTTCCAGAGGCTTCCCCATCTAACACTTATCAGTTTTTTCAGTATGGATTAATTGATATAATTTTAATTTTTAATGATCTAAAAATTATTAGTGAGTTTCCTGCAGGATTCGTTGATGCAGTAAAGAGATTTAAAAATATGATTGACAATGTAAATCCAAGGGATATATCCCTAAAATTTACGAATAGTCAACCTATTTTTAATGAAGAAGAAGAATGCTTGGTTCCAGCACACCAAGTAATATTCATGTCCGTCTTCCCAGGAAACTTTCAACCAATTGATCAAATTCAAGATTTAACAATCTACAGTCATGAAGGAAGACTAGCCAGTACATTAGCAAGGGTCTTTAAAAGAACTCAAAAGATAACAAAGGAATCTCACACAAGAATTAATTATAAAAGCAGAAATACTCTGCTTGAATCCAGTAAAAGAAATGAAATTGAAGAAAGAGAGATGAGACTCTTGGTGGAATTTGAATCTGCATTCTACAATCTATCCGGACTCTTAGAGAAGCTCCCTGAAGGGATAAAAAGGAATCTTTGCTATTTGATAAAAGACAGAGAAGACCACAAGTACCAGCTATGTGCCTCAAAAATATCTGAAGAAAGCAATAATGAAATGGAATCCACCCATATGATAAAAGAAGAGGACAATACATCCACCCACATGATAAAAGAAGAGGATAGTGCATCCACCCATATGATAAAAGAAGAGGACAACGCATCTGAAGCATCCCTCAACATTATTGTATAATGACGTAAGCGCTTAGGTCATAGAGCACCAACAATGTAGCTGGTGCAAGATAATAAAACAATGACGTAAGCAATGACGTCATAAGAAGGGTAAGGATGGGAATTGTCCATCAGACCCAACCATTATAAATAGAGTGCTTAGGCAATAGAAGAAGCATCAGAAAACAGAAAGCAGAAGGCTAAGAGTACTCATATGCTAGGAGAGCAAAGAGGAAGCTGCCGAGGTGATTCTGTAGTCTGACAAAAGAATTCCCTTAGGAAAAATAGTTTTAAACTCCCCTCTGGAGTTAATATCTATAATCTCCCCTCTGGAGATAAAAACACCTTATGTAAAATATACTAAATAAAGGAAGTTTTTCTCCAGAAAGGTATGTCTTTGTCCTAATCTCTTAGTTATGAATTATTTAGAAAGTTTAGAATTAACGGAAGAATCTGATTATTATAGAATAACTGCTTTATTAGATAACGAAAAACAGACTGTTCTAAAAATAGAACTAAATCTCAAATCAAATGAAAATTTTAATAAACAAAATCTTTTAAAAGAAGTTTTTAATAGAAAAAATATAATATACTATGGAAAAATTCAACTTGAAGCCCATGTAAAAAATAAAATCTGCTAATGGAGAACTTGAAATAGCTTTGATAAATGATGAAGAATTAAGTAAACAAATTGGGAAAATTAAGGATCAACAGAAAAAATCTAAAATTAGATGGATTCATATTAGTACCATACAAGTTTAATCAAATCTACATATATGAAAGGAATTAATTCACCAATAAGTTTAGCAATCTGTGACAAAAGAATCACTGATGACCCGATAGATCAAATAATCGGAATTGTTCATGGAAATTTGGCAAATGTAAATGTTAAATTTAATGCCCATCTTGGATATGCTATACCTTTATCAACTGAAAATCTTGGTAGATCTATAAGTTTAGGTTATAAATTTCATAGAAAAAGTTTAATGGAACAAGATGATGAACCATTTTCAATTACATATGCAATAAATTATGCTTTAACAAATAGCCATCATAGTATAATTTTTAAAAATAGAGAAAGAATTTATGTTGATGAATTATTTCAGAAAATTGTAAAAACAGAAATACCAAAATATAAAGCTATTGAAAACCCAGTTCTATTATTAAAAGAACCATCAAATAGATCGGTTTCATCAAATTTTCAAATAAGAGAATTTAAAATCAATAGTCCCTTAAGTTTATTTAAATTAAAAATTAAAGAAGAAAACTCTGAAATAAAAGAATTAACAAAAAAGGTCAAAAAATTAAATGAAACCCTAAATACTAAACTATGACAATAAATAAGGAAGAAATATATGTAACTTATCAAGATAAAAAACAAGAGCTCTTTGAGAGAGAGAATCGTTTGAACTATTTACAGTTCTCTGAAATAAATCAGAGAGCATTTAAAGCTCTAAAAATAATCTATAACAAGTTAAAAAGAGAAGTTGAAGAGCTAGAAAAATTAATAGAATCTCTGAAAAATAGTGATGAGTCAATGATAGAGTTTGCAGAAATTCTAAAATAAATAATGATAAACAAAACTAATTTAGGAAGATTACCTAATTTATGAGGCATAAAAAGATTGAAAAACCAGAAAATAAAATAAAAAGGAAAAGAGTGAAAAAATTTAAAAATAAAATAAAGGAGTATAAAAAAGAATTAAACAATCTTCAGATCGAAATTGATGACCTTATAATAAAAAGGATAGAAATAAGAATAAATATAAACAAGTTAGAATTAAATCTAAGAAATTTATAAATGTTTGGAAAACTATATTACAATTAAAATTGTTGAAGGATAGTTAGAGAAAGTGTAAAAGAAGGATTATAAATATACATCAAGAACTAGTAATAAATAATCATTTAACAAATACGAGAGAAATTATAGAAATGGTTAATACTCTAGATTATGAAGCTGAAAATTATTTAAATAAAGCACCACTAATTGAATTCATACAAACTTATTCGAAGCAAAATATGAAAAGTTAATAAAAATTTCGAAAGAAGAATTAAAAGAAGGGTCGAAATTGAAAAATTGGTATCAGAGCCAAGTTAACGATTAAAGGTAACACTTTCTCTTTAAGCAACACTTTTAGTAATACGCTTTTAAGTCAATAACAGCCACAAAAAAAACGTCTTTACAAAAAGATGAAATTGGCATCTTTACTGTAGCATCCCCCTCCTTGCTTTGCTTTGCTTTGGTGATTTCTGGGTGTTACGTAAAATTTGGTCAAATCGTAAATAATTAAATAATTAATTAAATATAAATGAAAATGGTTGAAAAATTTAACGATTGTAATTTGACAATTTAAAGATGATATATGGACTCAAAGAATTCTTTCGAGCCGAAAAACATAATTTTTTGTGTAAAAACGCGCATTAAAAATTTGATCGGTAGTACCGGCTGAAATTTATCCGGTAAATCGGTACTGCATCTGAGAAAATTAATTATCAATAAAGAATGTTAAAAAGTTAAAATGTATAATTGAGATAATAAAAATATTTAAAACGTAGATTAAAACGCTAATATTAAAGGTTTTTGTTTAAAATTGGGTCAAAGAGGTCATATATGTGAATTGAGTCCGAATTAAACCCAAACCCAACATATATATACCTTTATTAAAGTCATTTCAGCACTAACACCACCATTAATTAATGTTTCATGCTGAAAATGTGAAGAGAGGTAGAAGAAAAGAGAGACCCTAACCTTTGAAACATTCGATCCATCATAATTTTCTTTTCGGTGTTCTGATTATTACACCGTTTGCGACCACACGAAATCCTTCTCATCCTCTACAGTTCTATCTAAAAGATTGGTAAGAATATTGTTTTCATATCCCATTTTTGCAGTTTATGATAATTTGAATTTAAGCTTTGGGTATTAAGAAATCTTGTGGTTTCGGTTGTTTAGAGGTGCTCTAGTATGAGTTATTATTGGTGAGTTTCATCAACTATTTTCTTGGGTTAAAGTAAGAAATCCTCAAACCCTCGTGATTTATGAAATTTTATGAAATTGTGTATATTAGAGCATTGGGTAATTTTGGTACACTTCGGGAACTTGAAAATTGCTTGTGAAACTGTTGGGTGGAGTTAAGACTTGGTGAAAATTCACAAGCGAAGAGTTGAGTTTTGACTTCCAAGAGATACGATTTAAGTTTCATTTAAATACCGAACAATGTAGTATAAAATTCTAGGCTACATACCTCTAGAATTAGGTTTGAATTGCATATTTAGTTGGAATTGATAGGTGTAGTTAAGATGTTGTTGTAATTGATGATTTGGATGAGAATTGTGTAATTATGCATAGTTGATGTGTTGTTAGAATTGATGTTGGAGATCGTAGATTTTGGACCGAAGATCAGAAAAAGGTAAAAATGGTAAGTGGTGATTGAATTGTGTGATGATGCATGTGTTTGAATGAAAATTTGGTATTAAATGTGTGAAAATTGGAATGATGGATGAAAATGTAAAAAATGATACTTTGAGGTGTTAAATAGATGAAATTAAGTTAAAATGTGTAGATTAAGTAGGTTTGAATTTGGTTAATTGAGATTGTCTGAATTGAGTTGGTTTGGGGTCGTTTTGTAGTGTTAAAAACTGTTTTGGCTTGTGAACAAATGAAAAAGTTGGTAAATGTTGTTTTTGGTTAAAACTAATTTTTGGCCAATTTCAGCAGGGTGTATCTCGGTCTTTGGAGTTGAAAATTTTACAAAACTAGATTTTTATGAAAAATCATTTATCAATATTTCCAACTGTTCAAGAATGTTGAAAAACGAATTTTGTGAAAAAATATATGAAGGTTTGAAATTTGGGTTGAAAAACTAGTTTTTACAACATATTAGCTTTTTTAAGTTCTGGTATGGTATGCGTACGCGACCACTATCGTGCGTACGCGGGAGTTGACCTCTATACAACACCCATGTGTACGCGCACAAAAATGCTCATGTGTACGTGATGCAAGTCATGCGTACGGAAGCGAATCCCACTCCCCAAACCTTCTGCGAACGCGAGGGTGGTCCGCGTACGCGAGTTTGCCTATTTTTGCACTCATGCGTACGTATGAGGCATGCGTATGCATGACCACCCATATTTCTAAAACTTAGCATTTTTTAGTTTTTAACCATTATTTTAGCCTTCTAAACCTTTATAAACCCCGATAATAGTCTAGAGCCTGTGTAATTAAGGATAGAGGAGTTAGAAATGAAAATTAAAAAGATGAATTGATGAATTAGAAAGAGAGGAACAAAGTGTGAAGTAATGTATGAAGAAGATGAATGTGATAATTGATTATGATGATGAATGAGATTAATTAAGATTGAATAAGAATTGAGAAGAGATTGAAGAGGAGATTGTTAATGAGATTGATAATGAAATAATAATGAAATTGATGTTGAACATGATTTTGATTGTGATATACTTGTCTGGGTAGATGCAGTGGCATTGATCCACTTGCTCCGGGTTTGGTTTAAGTCTCATGGGGTAGATGTAGTGGTTCGCCCCCACTTGCTTCTGGTCAAGAATGATGAGATTTGAGAAATTCTCTAAGTTTTGGATTTTCTTGAATATATGTAGTGGGTTGGCTCTACTTGTTCCAAGTTTAAGATTTGCGATTCTGTTAATCTTTCGACGCAAGTTGTGACCGGTCACCTAAACTCCCCAGATTCTCCCAATAAGATGAAATTGATTGATTGATGAATGATTATGCATATATGCATAGACTTTTGGGGATGCGCGCTTAGGGACTGTCCAGGATTTGCTACCAGACATGTCAGGTTGGCTTGATAACTGACAAATGAGACTCATCGGCCATAGGACAGACATACATCATTTGTATATGTTTGATTTGTTTGAGTTTGCCTAATTGTATTAGTTTGCCAAATTGAATATGTTACATGACTAAATGCTACTTGCTTTACTTGAACCTACTTGTGTATTACTTATTTGTATTTTTTGTGTTTGCTTATCTGAGAGACCCCTTATGCTGACGTTGGATGACGCTGAGGGCTGGTTCTATTTTCTGTTGAAGAGTTGAGAAAGGCTAAGAATTGTGGACTTAGACATAGACTCCCCGTTTGATAGTTGCCAAGTTATGGATCAGAGATAACTTCAGATGGATATAATGATATGTGGAGAATTAAGATTGTTTAATGAGTTCGTGTTGCCTTATACAGTATCTATTTGGTACTTTTATCGTACTAGAAACTCATGGGTCGGGGGTTCTCATTTCGTATATGTCTCTTATTTTTCAGATACAAGTCCAGGTGTTCAGAGTAAGCCGTGATTCATCTAAGAGATGGTGAAGATCGTTGGACTCTATTTATATTTTGTTTAGAATCTCTCCAAATTTATTTTAAAAAACTTATATGTATGTATTTATTTCTTTTGAAACTTGCCTTCTTCCCTATTGTTATACCTTATCTTGTTTTGTTTTCTGATCGCGCTTCATCTTGTTTTTTATTGATACGTGAGTATTTCCGGTTTGTGATTTTAGTTTACTTCTTGTTAGGCTTCTCATTTAATAATTCCGCCTCAATTATATATATGTATAATAAATCCACCTTGAGTCACACCACCTTATTATCATTGACTTATTACTCGAGCATAAGAATTTGAAAATTAGGGTGTTACATTATGGTATCAGAGCAGTTTGTCCTCGTGAGCCTGAGAGATGGACTGCTTATACTTTATTGCATACTCTGAATTGTTCCTGTGCCATTTAGGATATCGAATTGATATGTTTAGTATGAAGTTCATGAGTATATGTTTAGAAAATTGAAGTACTTAACTTGAGATTTTGAGACTGATCACCTTGATATCACTTGTTTTGTTATGGATAGGACCCGAAATAACAACTCGTGGATGGAGTCAAGGACAAAGAAGAAATGAGGAATTCGCTTCTTTTGGTAATCAGGCCGAATTCTTGGCAGCGATGACTAACCTTGTCAACACAATGCATGCTAGTGTGGTGGCTACAAATCAAGACATGGAAAGAATGAATCGGAAATGGTAACAGATTGGAGAAAACTCAGGTGAAAGAGGTCCGATGACATTGGCAACCTTTCTAAAGGTCAATCCCCCTATCTTCAGAGGATCGACTAATCTGACGGAAGCCGACAACTGGTTTAGAGCGATAGAGAGAGCACTGCAAGTGCAGCACGTACTTGAGGGTCAATTGCTGGAGCTTGCTGCTTATCAGCTAGCTGGAAAAGGACAACATTGGTGACAAGGAACTTACCATCTTCTGCAACAAGGAAATGGAAATGAGGTAATCACTTAGGAGGTGTTTAGAGAGAAATTCTACAAGAAGTATTTCCTGAATTCCTTGTGACAAGCTAAGGAGTTGGAGTTGCTTAAATTGAGAAAGGGATCTATGACTGTGGCTGCGTATACAAGTAAATTCGAGGAGTTGTGCTATTTTTCAGGAGTTTGTTAGGGTTCTCCTGAAGGATATAAGGAGTGAAAATGTATAAAGTACCAGGATGGTCTGAGGGATGACATCATGCGAGCTATAGCACCTCTTGAGGTTAAGAGTTTTGCGGAGTTGGTGAGTAAGAGCCGTGTGGTGGAGGATTGAATTAGGAAGAATGCAACTACAAGTAATGGCCGTGGTAGTTACCACAATTGAGGAGGAGGCGCAAGATCCTTTGCTCCAAGGGGTCAAAACTTCAAAAGAGGAGGATATGTTCAACAACCCCAATGTAGCCGAGCAACTTTCCAAGGAAACAACAACAACAACCATCAAGAAAGGAGATACGGGCGACAACCTTAGAATAATTTGACTTGCATGAGGTGTGGGAGCTACCACCCGAACACTCCATGTAGAGGTGGATTGGGACTTTGTTATAGTTGTGGAGGAGCTAGTCACATGTCTTGGAACTGTCCGGAGAAGGTCAACCGGAATGCCGGGAGAGCCCAATAGCAAAGTCGTGTGTATGCTATAACGGCGGATAATGCTGCTAAGTCAGAGACTTTGATCAAAGGTAAATGCAAAATTAGTAATAAAATGTTTACTGCATTGTATAATATTAGATCATCTCATTCATTCATAGACTTTGATAAAACTGCTGAATTGGGATTAAAGGTGTTAACATTATCATTTGATTTACATGTGCATACTCCTGCTTCAAAAATTGTGATGACTAGATTAGGATGTCAAGATATACCTTTTAGGGTGGAGAATCGAGAATTTGTTCATGATTTTATTTACTTGCTAATGACTGAGTTAGACTTGATATTGGGTTTGGATTGTTTATTGGTGAATCAGGTGTTTTTGGATGTTTTGAGCGTTCTATCCGGTTTATGTCTGAGGAATCAGAAGGACTGATGGTTGCGCAAAGTTATTACTTAAATGGTGGTGAAAGTGAATTGTAGTGGGGCAGAGTATTATCCTTTTGGCTGCAAATTTGTTAGGGGATAAGCAATACTTGGATCAAATACCGATTGTACGAGAATTTTTCGAAGTTTTCCCGAAAGATATACCCGAGTTTCCACCTCAGAGAGAGATCGAATTCGCTATAGACTTAGTACTGGGAACTGGACCAATGTCGATTGCACCTTACCGGATGGCACCTTTAGAGTGGCAAAGTTGAAGAAGCAATTAGAAGAGTTGATAGATAAAAGCTTCATTCGACCAAGTGTTTCCTTGTGGGGAGCACATGTGTTGTTGGTGAAAAAGAAAGATGGAGGCGTGAGATTATATGTTGACCACAGGTAATTAAATAGGGTACCAGTGAGGAATAAATACCTTTTTACCACGAATTGATGATCTGATGGACCAGCTACAAGGAGCTGGCATATTTTTGAAGATCAACCTAAGATCAAGTTACCATCAAATAAGGGTGAAAGAAGCTGACATTCCTAAGACTGCATTCTGAACTCGCTTTGGTCACTATGAGTATGCGGTGATGTCTTTTGCGTTAACAAACCCCCCTGCTGTGTTCATGGATTACATGAAGAGAGTGTTTCAACTCTTTTTGAATAAATTCGTGGTGGTATTCATAGACGACATACTAGTGTATTCAAAAACTGAAGAGGAGCATGAAGAGCACTTGAGAATCGTGTTTCACATCTTAAAGGAAAGGAAATTATATGCAAATTGGAAAAGAGAAGTAAATTTCTTAGGTCATGTTGTAAGTAAGGACAATGTTGTAGTGGACCCATCTAAGATTGAGGTAGTAACTGAATGGAAGAGGTCGACAGCCATAACTGAAATCAAAAGTTTCTTAGGATCTGCTGGATATTATAGGAGGCTCATTAAGGAATTTTCGCAGATTGCTCTACCAATGACAAAGTTGATGCGTAAGGAAGTACCGTTTGTGTGGACACCAGAGTGCGAAGAGAGTTTTTTGTCCTTGAAAGAGAGGTTAACTTCTGCACCGGTACTTATTTTTCCTGAGCTGAATGAACCGTTTAAATTTTATTCTGATGCATCATTAAAGGATTTAGGTTGCGTGTTGATGCAAGATCGGAATGTTGTGGCTTATGCCTCACGGAACCTAAGACCACATGAAATGAATTATCCGACGCATGACTTAGACCTAGAGGTGGTTGCGTTTGCTTTAAAAATTTGGAGGCATTATCTGTACGGGGTAAAGTTTAGAGTCTTCTCTGATCAGAAAAGCCTGAAATACATTTTTTATCAGAAGTAGATGAATATGAGGCAGAGGAGATGGATGATGTTATTGAAAGACTATAATTTTGACTTGAACTATCATCCCAAAAAACCAAATGTCGTGGCGGATGCCTTTAGTAGGAAGTCTTTGAGTGTGGCATGGATGATGCTTAAGGAAGAGGAATTGTTGAGTAAGTTTGTGAGCTTGAGGTTAGGAGTGGAGGATGTGGCCGAAGGTGTAAGTCTAAATCAGTTGCAAATCACGAGTGAGTTTAAGACCGATATTCAGAAAGCACAGTAAGAGAGTGAAGAGTTACAGAAAATGTTAAAGACTTTGGGACAAGAAAAATAAGAAGAGATTAGAACGGATCAAGAAGGAATTTGAGGTACAAGGAAAGAATTTGCGTACCAAGTGTGGAAAACTTGAGGAATAAGATACTATTTGAAGCAATAAGAGTAGGTTTTCAATTCATCCTGGAGTTATTAAGATGTATCACGACTTGAAGAGGATGTTTTGGTGGCCCAAAATGAAGAATGATGTGGTGGCGTATATGGCTAAGTGCTTGACTTGTCAAAAAGTTGAAAATTGAATATCAGAAGTCGTCTTGCATGTTACAACTATTAGATGTTCCACAATGGAAATGGAAAGACATCACTATAGATTTTGTAACTAGTTTACCAAGGACACGAGCATGATTCAATGCGATTTGGGTAATTGTGGATAGGCTGACTAAATTCGCTCATTTTTTACCTGGTCGGATGATGTATTCTTTAGATGAATTAGAAAGGGTGTATATTAAGGAGATTGTACGATACATGGCACTCCGACCACCATTATATTGGATCATAATCCCCGATTTACTTCAAGGTTTTGGGGAGCCTTTCAGAAGGCATTCAGTACTTAATTGTGTTTGATTACTGCTTATCATCCACAAATTAATGGACAATAAAAAAGAATTATTCTAACCTTAGCGGATATATTGAGAGCATGCGTGTTAGAACAACCCCGAAGTTAGGATAAATATATGCCATTGGTGGAGTTTGCCTATAAAAATAATTATTATACGAGCATAGGGATGGCTCCTTATGTAGTATTGTATGGACAAAAGTGTCAATCACTTCTGTGTTAGTATAAACCTGGAGAATCAGGTATCTTAGGTCTTGAATTGGTAGCTGAGACGACGGGGAAAATTAAGAGAATTAGAACCAGAATCCTCACTGCGCAAAATCGTCAAAAGAGTTATGCAAATCGACAGAGAAAATCGTTAAGAGTTTGAAGAGGGTGAACATGCATTCTTGAGAGTTACTCCCACGACGAGCATTGGATGAGTAATTAAGACAAAGAAGTTAAATCCTCGATACATTAGCCCATTTGAGATCTTGAAGAAGATCGATTTTGTAGCGTATCAAGTGGTTTTGCCATCAAATCTTTCAAATTTGCATGACATGTTCCACGTTTCACAACTATAGAAGTATACTCCAAATGCGACTCATGTATTGAAGCCCGAATCAATTCAACTAAAAGAGAATATGACATTTTAAGTTATTCTGATTCGTATTGATGATGTGAGCGTAAAAAGTTCTATGAAAAAGAAGTTCAATTGGTTAAAGTGGCTTGGAGTCGATCAGACGTCGAGAAACATACTTAAAAGTTGAAAACCAATATAAAAAAGGAATACACCTATAAATAATATAATTTCATAGGATATCTAAAATTTGATAGAGATTTAATCAAAACTAATAAACTTTAGCTAGTCCCTATCAATTATAAAAATCAAGATTATTATGAGTCATATATTTGACATGCATATTATTATTTGTAGATTTTATTCTTTAATAGATATTTTACTAATTAAAGTTAATACACTTTAAAAAATATATATAAATTAGATTTATTATAGAATTTTGGTCATTAAATATCAATTTTGGTATAATTTAAAAAAATATTTTTTTAAAATATCCTAAAAAAAGGTATGTACATTGATACCAAAATATATCATATTAGTATTTTTGAGACTTATATATTACTTGTTGTAAGATATAATATAGTGATATATAGTTAAAATAAAAAAATGTAATAACCCCTAAATATTTTCACTTTTTAATTTCTAAAATAAAAAATACTTATTCTAACAGAACAAAGTCAATGATGATTATGCTTCCCACCTAACCATATTTATTACAAATACATGTGATATACACCTTACTAACCTATTTGAAGCTCGTATAAAATTTATTTGCATTTGATCTTGAGCGTTGACTATTCAGTGGAGTTGCTAAGGAGACAGCCATTTTATTTATAACTAACGGCTTAACAGAAAGTTACGTGTTTATTTGAATCAATCCTACCTCGTGTACATTTAAAATTAATTATTAAAATAATTATTAGTATAAAATATATATTAAAAATAAATTAAATAATTATATATTTATGCACAATTATATTGTAATTAATTTAGTAGTTTAATTTGTACATATATATAATATTTTTATTATTAAATAAAAGTTTAAATAGCAATCAATAATAATTAAGAAATTAAATTATATTGAATGCAAGTAGAATGTGAAACTGCAATTAATATTATCTAAATATTTCAAATGACCAATTATTTATTAAAAATGTAAAATTTTAAAAGTTTAACAATTAAGGTTTGTTATGAACCAATATTGGAGGAAAGCAAAAAAAGAAACTCCAATTAACAAACAAAAAAAACCAATAATGCACGAGGTCTGAGGGAACAGCACAATAGAATATTCGGATCTTGTTTATCCGAACTATTATTTTGGTAAATAACCGGCGAGTAATTAACACGTGAACATTGGCTTCATTTAAATAACTTTCAGCATTAATATATGATTATATGGTGTGCTGGGAAACAACCAAAATAATCTACCAATCGCAACAAAAACTTCGGAGATTTAAAATTTATGTAGGTTAATTAATTATTGAGTTAATCTAAAAGTAAATAAGAAAAGAAAGAAGGAAAGAAAGAAGTAAATAAATTATTGAGATTTCACGTGAGGAACGGTTCAAGTCCTTCAAACGTTCTATAGAATAGCAGAGAAGTAGAGAGATCTAAGAATTCATATATTTATTTATATATGATCTATTGGCATTAATTTCACTATAGGATACTAATACGATAGGTATTAAAATAAATAAATATTTGTTAGACTGAGCCTTGTCTAACTAACTATTTGTAATTAAAAATTGTAACAGACTCACTGAGCAATCAAGAAATCAAATGATTCCCAAAAATATGTTTGTTATAAATTGGTCATTAATTATTCTTAGTGATTGATCTAGTGAGTACGTTAAAAAACTAAAATTTTCTAAAATAATTAATCTTTAAATTGGTCAATAAAATAACTATTGTGTGCTCATTTAATTTGTTGGAAAAATAATACAGATAGATACAAATTAGGACAACTAACAAAATATATAATAGAAAGAAAAAACCAAATAACCATTTTATAGAAAAAACAAAAACAAGGAGAAAAAGAAAATAATTATTGGAGGTTCCTGAAAGAGAATGGCTTTATCAATGAAGCTGCAACTGGATTGAGGTGCCAAAGCAATGTATCTTTGTCTTCTATTTGTTAGATGATAACCAATGCATCTCAAGTTACTCCTCAAAATCACTGAGTGTGGCACCAAAAAAACCACGTTCGTTTTTTTCTTTATTCTTCTTTGTGGGATTTAAGTTTGAAGCTATTCTCTCACAGTTGAATTATATCACAGCATTAGCCTTTGGGTTCTGCCTTTGGTTGCTTCTTCTTTCTTTGGACCAACTCTTTTTGGCTCTTTTGATGATGCAGATCATTTCATCTTTTTCTATTTGATCGCTAACTATCATCTTCTAAGATTTCATTTTCAAAATCTTCATTGACTACCAAGATCATGTTCCCTTTTTGAGATTATAGTGCTAAGGACTTGGTTTTCTTGGCTTTTCATGGAAAATGTCAAGTTCATAATCATGGGTCTTTTCACATCTTTGGCTTGCTTGATTGTTGTTAATACAACTAGCCACTTTTTGTTAAGGTATGGGTAGTAGGTTTGAGTAGGCATTATGTAAGGTTACGTGAAAATTTAGGTTATTTGTCCCTAGGATAAGTTGAATAGAATTGATGGTTAATGTGTTTGAATAATGGCTAATATGAGTATCATGTTGGTTGATGAGTTTTGACATAAAATTGAGGAGTGTGATGTGATATTGTTGCAAGTGGATATTGTAATATATGTTGGTGTCATATTGCATGAAAATGAGTATGCATGTTAAAGTTTTAATTGAGAATTAGATGTATGAATATTGCGATTTGTGAAAATTGGGAGGGAGGCCGTGAATAGAGTGAAGAAATTTCCTATATGGTAAGTTGAGGTGCGGTGTAAATTATTATATGAGAATGAGAGGATTGATTATTAATTGATTGAGAGTTTAAATATATGAATGTTATATATTATTGATGAATATAGATATAGTTAATAGAATATGTTAAATAAGTTGGAAGTAGGTTAATTTAGGATTGAAATAGTTGAGGATTGATGAACGAGTGTTTGGGATGTGTAGAAATAGTTTTGAACTGGTTTAGGATTGAATTGAATTGAGAATGGATGGAATTAAGGGACTAGGTGAAATTGGTAAAAATAATATTTTTAACCAACTTTGACGGGTTATAACTTGGCGCTTGGAGTTTGGATTTGAATGAGATATGTCTTAAATTAAAGCTAAGGGAGAAATCTTTAAAACTATCTAAAAATAAAAAAAATAAAATTTTGTAAAAAGAAGTTATGAGAGTTTGAATTTGTGGGTTTAAAATTGAATTTTGCTGAAGTTGCAAAAAACTGATGTCATGCGTACGTATGACTCATGCATATGCATGAGGGGTGTAACAAAAGAGAAAAGATTTTGTGCGAGTTTCATGCACACGCACAAAAACAGAGTTGCGCGTACACACGAGGCACACGTACGCACAACCCATATTTTCAGAATTGAATATTTTTCATGGGTTTTCTGCACGTACGCGCAAAGGGGGATTTGTGCGCATACACGAGGCGTGCATATGCACAACTATCTTGTTTTTCAAAGATGATTTTTAACTATTTTTTCCTATTCGATTTGCTATTTCAATTCTATAACCCCTATTTGAGATCCGATAACTATTTTCTAGGATTTGGAATGAATATTATGCCTTTAAACCATTTCCTTAATGTTCCAAACTTTTGTAAATCCTATAACGGGTATAGAACTGGTGAATTAAAGGATAGAAAATGTTGGAAAGAAAAATTGAGTTGAAGTGAGTTAGAAGTCATTGCAGGAATGAGTTGATATGATTGGATGATGAGAATGAGTTGATACGATTGGATGATGAGAATGAGTTGATACGATTGGATGATGAGAATGAGATGATATGATTGAATGATGAGATTGAGTTGATTTGAGAGGATAATGAGAATGAGTTTGATTGATAATTGAGCTTCTGGGGTAGATGCAAGGATTGTGGTTTTGTCCCGCTTGCTTCCAGTCGGTATTTGAGCTTCTGGGATAGATGCAATGATTGTGGTTTTGTCCCTCTTGATCCCAGTCGATATTTGAGCTTCTGGGATAATATACAAGGATGGTGGTTTTTTTTTCGCTTGATCCCGATCAGAATTGAGACTTTGTTGACTCTCCGTCACAAGATGTGGCCGAGCACTTATACCTTCCCAAATGTTCCCCTATGGACATTGATCAATGAATACAAGTTTGAACTTGGGGATGCGTGTACCAAGGGACTGTCTAGAGTTAGCTACCTAACATGTCGGATTTTGCTGTATAACCAATAGATGAGCTCATTGGCTATAGGGTAGGCATACATCATTTGCATTTGTGTGTTTTGTTTGGGTGTGCATCTTGTATTTGACTTGCCTATTTGAATAATTGTACCTATATTCTAATTGTTTTATCTATTATCTCTATTTGTGTATTTTTTATATTGTCTTGTATGTATTTGCACACTGAGAGATCCTTTATGCTGACGGTGGTGACGCTAAGAGTTGTTCTTGATGAGAGGTGATGATTGAGAATTATGGAGAAAACAAACTGAGAATGAGTTGATAATATTGAAACTAAATTTTAATATTAAATTATTAAATGAGTTGAAAATCTATGATATTGAGAGAGATGATGATTTGTATAAGGAGAAATTGAGATTTAAAGATCACTAATATCGTTGAGATTTAGTTTATCTACCTTGATCGGATTAGTAAGAACCCTAGGCTTGAACTTTGTGTGATTGGAGATTAGGATTGCCTAGCGGGTTTATGTGGTTTTACATAGTCTCTATTTATAATCATTGCCCTGCTAAGAACCCCGTAAGGGATGATGTTCTCACCTGTTTTGAAAATTATTACTTTTCAGATGCAGGTTCCGGTGCTTCTCAGCGAACGGGAGGTTTATCTGGAAGGATAGAGAAGAAGACATTTTATTCTGCTTTAATTTTAGACTCTCTCCTTATTTTGAAAACACTTATATTATGCACTTGTTTTGAAGACTTGCCTTTAGAGGCTTATGATGTATTTTGGAGAGATATAAAGAAAGAAAACTAAGATATGAGAGAGATGTATGTATGGTGATTCTAGATCCCCTTGTATTGTCTCTCTTGTGAACCTTGTTCACTTATTTATATCATAAGTTCTATCTAAAATTCAAATTCAACTAACCCTAATCTTATCTTTAGGAATGATAAGATAACCACCAATTTGAATTTAAATATTAACAATAATTCAAATCTAATATAGAAATAAATCCTAACAATCAAATCTTATCTTTTTAGAAAGAATTAATGCTAGCTAATCTCTTGAATCTTGAATCTTTTGATGAGATTAAGGCTTCTTAAGAGTGTTTTATTGGAGTTGGGCCTTGGCAAATATTGTATCCTGGGAGTTTTGAAGCTTAGAGTGCCGGACGTTACTTCTGGGATTTGGGCATTGGCCTATTTGTGCTTCCAAGGAAAAGGGAGGTCGGGCTTTAGTGAGGAGGCCGTCGGGCATTGGTCCAATTTAGCAAGGGAGCGCTAGGCTTTGGTGAGAGGCCGTCGGGCTTTGGTGAGGGAACGTTGGCCGGCGATGGTTGGATACTGGGCGCCTGATTTTGATGTTTTAGGCCTGGTTGGGTCTTCTTTGGACTGTATTTATGTTTTCTTGTTAAAAAAAGTTTTAATTCTTGATTACTTTGAGAACAAAAACTCCTAAAAATATAATAATACTAAAACAACTCCATATTCTTGATTAGTTTTGAAATTTCACTAGAAAATATAAGAATTTTGATTAAAATCTAAGAAAACTAAAAACTATTAAAAATGTCTAGGCATCACTCTTTTATCTTGATCTTCGGATTAGATTTCACCTTCTTAAATTGGTTTCCTAGCCCTTTGGAATGCATTATGCCAATCGTGTGTATTTTCATGCAAGTATGTTGTAAGTTCAAGCTTCTTAATTGCCATGTTGGCTCCTCCCTAATTCTGTTTACATAAAGCCAAAAGGGGTACTCTTTCTGACAAACAGTCCCCACCTTTAATAAATCACACTTCTTGAACGTGATATTTCTTGCTGTCTAAACTGCAGAAGCTCTCACAGTATTCTAAATTCTTTCCTAAAAATATAAAGTGTTCCCACTTCTCACTTGTAGTTAGTCATGTCTTTTTGAGATTTATGGATTGAAAATCTTTGACCCTGACATTCTGATCCACCATTAACATCCTCCTCAGGACCATCAGCCTCCACCTCATATTCATCAATTATATGGTCTACCTCTAGTTCATCATTATCTACCCTTTCTTCATCACTTAGCCCATTTGTTACAACACCCTTACCCTTGACAGTAGTAGACACCGTAGATACAGAATTAATTTTTCCAAATTCACTATCATATTCATACTCTTCTTTATTGTCAGTGAAGTGGATGTTATGTGCACTATTTTCCTCTTCATTAGATGACACATTATCCATATCATCACTGTCTTCATCACTGGCTTTATCACTATCTCCTCCACTTTGTCCTTTACCTCTTATATTTTCTGAAACATTCTCATTATGTTTCTGAGTTACCACATTCTAAAATTCTGTTTCGACCTCATCATCAACTGTCATAGCTTCAGTCACAGGCTCATCATCCTGCTAATGCATACTCCTTTGTGCTCTCCTTCATAAACCATCATCTCAAGACCAGCACCATTAACCTCATCACCTTTAACACCCCCGTTAACTCCCCCAACATCAATATAACCAACTTCAGGAAACTCCTCTTCATCTCCAACATCATGGACCACAAACAAATTCACCATGCTTCTGATCTGAGCTATTCTGCACTTCTCAATTGCATTTGAGTCACTTTTTAACATTTTCAAGTTATTCTCAGAATTTTTCACTGTGAGATCTTTATACCATAATGCTAAGATATTGGACTCAAAGTAACCAAACTGTCTTAACTCTTTATAGGTCTCAAACAGAAGCCATCGATCGCCATTAATTTCTTCAATAATTATAGTTTGCCCCTTCAAATATTTAAATGCCCCATTTTCATAACCAAATGCATCCCATGATACACCCTCGTATTAAAGTATCCCATTTTCTACTTCGACAATCCTGTTATTTAACACAATACTTTACTAAAACAAATAGAAAAGAAAAAAATAAATCATCATTAAAACTTAGATTTATACATAATCAATGTACCATATATTGAACCCTAAAATCACTCGGTTGCAGCAACAATGTTGTAAAGTTCAAACCATCCAAATGCAAGAAATAATTAAGGTGAAGAGGCAATACATGAAAAGTAAGCATACCTCAACAATGATTCTCTGCAGCGATGAAGATGAGTGACGTATGCAGCACCACACTTTCGGTAGAGTTCCTAACAACGAAATCTCTTCAACCACTAGCATAACTCGTTCTCACAAGAACGTGTTCTTAGGGAGGAAGACAAAATAATTTCGGGGGAATGAAATAAAAGAAACAACATTATAAGAGGCAAAATCATCTTTAAAAAATATATTTTTTTGCAAAAAATAATTTTAAAATCAAGTTGAATCTTAAGGACGATTTTGTATGAAAAAAAAGTTAAAAACGAATAAAATTTTTGACTTATACCTTAAAAATTAAAAGCGTACTTAACTCTTAAATAAAAGCAAAGTGAACAATAATTTTATTTGATAATAGAAAAAGTTATATGAAAATGGAAAAGAGTGACAATCCGTATACATTATCGTTTGCTACCACTCTACTAATTAATTAAATAATATTTAATAATATTGATTTTATATTTTATTCTTATAGAACCACTAAATATTTCCAGTTTTTATAACTAATTTTGAAGCATAATTAAATAGATATTCGTATTAAATTATAAACTTCATCCCAATATAAAAATCTTTATTTTGAGAAGAAAAATATTTTTTTTACATAAATTCTTTCTATTTGAAAATTTAAATTTTTTTACTCCTAGCAATTTTAGTCAATATTACTTTGAAGAAATATACTAATAATATTAATAATATTTAGGTATATTAAATTACATCATTTCCTCATTTTTTGGTGACTTCTTAGTTTTCTCACTATTTTCAGAAATGAGTATATTCCAAATCTATCAACCAATATCCCTAATTATTGTTCTTATATAATTGAATAATATTTTGGAGAGAATAAAAAATTAGTACGAACAACAAAACAAACAACAACAAAGCCTTGTCCCACTGGTCGGCTACATGAATCAAACGACGCTATTATGCTCTGTCATGTATCATGTCTACAGAGAGACCGTTTACATGTAGATCTCATTTGACCACCTCATGGATGGTCTTCTTAGGTCTTCCTCTACCTTTCACCATTTGTCCATCTTCCATCTCATCTACATTTCTGACTGGATGTTCTATCGGTCTTCTTCTCACATGTCCAAACCACCTGAGACGCGATTCAACCATCTTTTCCACAATGGGTGCTACTCCAACTCTCTCCCTTATATCTTCATTCCTTATTTTATCCAATCGCGTATGAGCACTCATCCATCTCAACATCTTCATCTCTGCTACACTTAGAATAAAAATTAGTCCAAATAGTTTTAAATTATTTCAATTAGTATTTATTATTTATTGCTAAAATAATTATATAATTTTAGATATATTAAATATATAAATATAATTATTCCATACATAAATTAAATAAAATTACTTTAGTTATTGTCTTATGGCTAACATTTCTTATAATCTTATATAGTTAATATATCTATCTATCTATCTATATATAGAAAGCCAAAAAGTAGTCTCTTACTTATTTTTATCCTGTAGGCAATGGGTTCCTACAGAATTCAGTTAGTAGTAGGTATAGTCTCATCACTCCTATTTGTGTTTCCAAGTACCCAAGGATGGGGAGAAGATGGGCATGCCATCGTTTGTAAGATTGCTCAGGTGCCTCACCTGCTGCCCTTTAATTTTAATTTGTTTCTTTGGAGAATAAAATTGTCATTTTCACTTGGTATTTTAAACAGGGTCGGCTGAATAGCAGAGCTGCGGCGGCTGTGAAGAAACTGCTGCCGGCGGATGCAGGAAATGATTTGTCGAGCAAGTGTTCGTGGGCAGATCATGTGAGGTTCATCTACACTTGGTCATCTCCTTTGCACTTTGCTGATACTCCTGACGCCCTTTGCACCTTCAACAACCAGAGTATGTTTAAAAAGAAATTATATTACAGATCTCGGGATCTTAAGGATAGTTAATACTCATATCATATCTTCAGGAGATTGTGTGGATCAGGCCACTGGAACCAGGGGAAGATGTGTTGTGGCAGCCATTGCAAATTACACCACCCAGCTCCTCGACTACGGGAGTGTCCCAAAATCTAAATGTAAATCATCTTATTATTAATATTATATGAAGCTCTTTGGAAACTAAAAATTCTCCATTATTCAGATAACCTCACACAAGCACTTTACTTCCTATCACACTTTATGGGAGACATTCACCAGGTATGCATCATATTTTCCCTAGGTGAAACTCACACACCTACGGTAAGTGATTTTCATGTGAAATTGATAATTGAGAACTAAGTCCACGTGAATCTTTACTTTTAAATTTAACTCTCAGTTTCATTTTTTTCACATATTAAAAATATCAATTTATTAATTAAAAAAGAATAAGAATCGTGTATTTTTTTTTTTTCCATCTGGATTTGCAATATGGTTGATAAACTTAATCATTCTCTGTACACGCTAAATCTGCAGCCTCTGCATTGTGGCTTTACCACTGACAGGGGAGGAAACGATATAACTGTTCACTGGTACACAAGGAAGGAAAATCTTCACCATGTGAGTCTCTTTGATTTCGGACTTTAGTCAATTAATTATAAAATTCTATGATCTATTCACTCTCCAATGTCTAATTGTTCAGATCTGGGACGACAGCATAATTGAAACAGAAGTTGAAAGGTTCTATGATTCTAACATTACTGACTTCGTTAATGCAATTCAACAGAACATTAAGGTATTCAATTCTATGCTACAACTTTGTTATCAATTTAGTAGATTGACTTCGTTAATATTTTACTTTAATAACTTTTGTTTTTGGGTCATAACGAACAGAATGAATGGGCGGATCAAATTGAAGATTGGGAGAACTGCAGTGCTACGGATATCCCATGTCCAACTACGTATGTAAATTATTTAATTTTCTGTTGAAAATAATACAACTCCGCCAAGACTCCATTTTTATTCCCTAAAAGATAGAATTAATTGAAATATTTTTCTTGTTTTTCAGATATGCGTCTGAAAGTGTGGATGATGCTTGCAAATGGGCATACAAAGATGCCGAAGAGGGTTCAGTATTAGAAAGTAAGCATCATATCTTTTGAATTTAAAATTTATTTATTACAAAACTTTTTTATTTTGTAAAAAAATCTTTTTCTAAAAAGTAAAAATTGTAGTTTTTTTTTAAAAAGAAATTTTTTATTTTATGTTGTTAGGCGATTCTACTTTTACTAAACTATTATCAAATGATGCTAAAAATCTCAATTTTTTAATTCAAAATCTTTTTAACTAAAATAACGACATCAAAACAAGCGTTTAGGAGTTTTGATTTGATATATTATTATGATTTATTATTGGTGAATTCTATAATGTCTATAATTTGGTATCTAATTTTTTACTAACTTACTTTTTATGATAATTTTTGAATATTTAATATTTATTTACTTTTATACTTTTAAAATTAAATATTAATTTTTAACTCTTTTTTGATAAGTTAGACAAACACTTTTAGACACTATAGCAATCACCTTTGTTATTTTCCTCTCACGAAATCGCAAAAATGTTATTATATGCAGATGATTACTTCCTTTCACGGTACCCAATCGTCAATTTGAGGTTAGCTCAAGCAGGAGTACGGTTGGCTGCAACTCTCAACCAAATTCTTGACCAAGGGTTAGTGATGTCGATGTAATTCATTGATTGGCTGCAACTCTTGTTTGATGCCGTAGTAGGCTCGTTCCGCACGCAAGTCACTTTTCTATTTTATGCGAATGGCAGTAGCGAATAAAGGAAAAATAAACATAAAAAAGATCAGGAGGAGGAGAGAATAATGTTAAGCTAAGCCATTAGAATGCTTGAAGGCACTCATAGGTTCTGAGTTCCTTGCATTGTTTTCATATCAAATAAGAGTAATGCTAGGTAACATTATATCAAATAGGCAAGTCACTTTTTTATTTTATGCGTATCATATGTAATATTTTATGAATTATTGAATTTTATTAAATAAAAATTAAAAGATATTATAAAAGAAAAATAATTAATAACGATTTTTAATAAATATAAAATATATTAACACATAAATAAGAAATATTTTGTAATATTTTAAATAGGATAAGTTACCAAAATTATTCTTAATTTTTGAATACTCTAACAAAAATACCTATACATTTGTTAAGACAAAAGTATTTTAAAATATCATAAAAAATCCAACGTTAAATATATATTCTCAAAAAGTATTTTAGACATATACAAAAAAAATATTTTTGATATTTTTATCCTTAAAATTTAATAATTTTATGCTAAATATATTTTTTTGTATTTCTTTTTTAATAGTCAAAGTTACTTTTTAAAAAAAATCTAGAGATCGAATTTTTATCATTTTTTGTATGACATTTCTAAATAATTATAAAAATATTTCTACAAAATTTTAGATCAAATACATAAATAATTTGTCAAATACAAAAATTATTTTTCATTTATAAAATACTAATATTTTCTTTGTTGTTTTTGTCGCACTTTATAATATTTTATTATTTTTAGGACATCTTAGTTGTTAATTTAATAAAAGTGGATATAGTATATTTTGTGAAGGTATTCAGCAATCAAGAGCAATTATACGAGTGTATCCTTTTAAAATTACAAGTGTAACATTTTAAACAAGGTTGAGCTTTCTTTACTTTTTTCCAATTATTTCTTTAAAAAGGTTCTGGAAACGGAAAGGTAGAGCTTTTTTTTTCATTAAAAAATTGGTTTTCCTTTATACTTAAAAAAAATAGAAAATAAGGACATTATTGTTATCACTATTTTTCTTCTATCAAGTTAAAATTTAATATAAAATAATCTAATTATCTACGTAGTAATATAAAATTTAATTATTTTATATTTTATATGTTGTAATTAAAGCTTACATGATAATATAAATTTATTTTTAATATAATAAATCTTTCACTGCATAATTTTAGTGAATAAAAAGATTTATAATTTTATATGCTCTGTATTTATTATAATTATATTAAACAAAAATAAAATATAATTATTTATTATGTATTAACATATTCTATGTTTATTAAACTCAGCAATATTCTTCGTTTATTTCATTTTTTAATGTTCGTTTAATAAAATTGTTTGTGTAAGTGGCACATCTAATGCACTATAATTGTTTTGGCCAATTATAAACGCACTTTTGTAGCAAAATTTAAGTATTAGCTCTACAATATTTCAAAATATATTTTGATGATTAACAAACTCAAACACTATAAGAAAATTATTGAATACCATAATTTAAGATAGAATAAATTTAGTAAAAAAAATTTTAATTGACGAAATTTTTGAACTACGATAAACTTAAATTTTAGTTTTCTTAAAAATTTTTATTAAAAATTTAATGTATAATTTTAAATATTTAAATTTAATATTTTTTAAATTAACAAAATTTAAAGTTTTACAATTTTTTAATAATTTATCTTTAATTTTTAGTTAAAAATTTATAAATAAATCCAAATATTAAAGTTTATTATTAAAACTAAAAAAAGAATTCAATTAAATAGAAAAATTATATTTAAAATGCACTAAATTAAACCCTCAATTACAAAAATGGAATAAAATTAAATCAGAAATCGAAAGAACAATACCTATGAGTATTAAAGATTAAAGCTATACTAATATTATTACGTTACATAAAAAATTAACCATACCAAACTATTTACGATACTTGCAAATTATAAGACAACCTAAAAATTAAATCCTTTAGAACTCAGCGTTGAAAATTGACAAAACAAAAAGGTACTTATTGTAGCTATATAACATCTATCATCCGCTCTGAGTTTCATTACAATAGTATCATATGATTCCAAATCAATGAAGTTTTAAAACGGTAAATTTACAATGAACCAAGGGTAAATAATTTACTTAACATTTAAAAACACATATTTAGACAGCCAATCTAAGATTTGAATCCATAACTTTTCGGTTCAAGTCACAATGTTGTATATAAGTGCATCAAATGAATTTCATCGAACAGGTGTTGTATGCTAGTAAAATTAAAATAAATTTTAAAGCAGATAAAATTTAAAACTTCTAACAAAATCATTCACCACCTAATTAAAAACACTAAAATAAAATTTATTATCGATAATAATAAAAAAAATACAAACACGTATTGATAAAACAGAGCCAAGTAAAAAAAGTAATTAAATTACGCATGTTTACACTCTAAAATGTCAATTTCGTACTACACCTCCAACCTCACTAACAAGACTAATCCAAATAAATATTAAATGACTAATTAAAATTCAGAGTTAAAAACAAAATTGAAAAGTAGGGTTAGGGTTCAAAACTAAAACGGGTTAGGGTTTTTATGCTTTCAAGTTATTAGACTGTACTAATCAAACAAAATAAGTTGTCAAGTTATATTCAGACAACAAATCATAAATTTTCAGTATAAATAAATTAACACAATCAATGTACTACTATCAAAATTCTTATTGAAACTATTAAAGTCTCCATAAAAAATATAAATATAACAAAATTAGAAGATTAAAACAATTAGATAATTATGGGTGAATATTCAACCAAGGTCACATTCAAGTAAACTAATGATACTAATTTTTTAGGTCTAAAAACGGGAGTCAGAAAAATGTAGGGTTAGGATTTAGCAAATGTCAACAATGTCAAAAAAAAAAAAAAGAATAGAAGAAGACATATTTGGATGAAAGAGGAAGGGTAGCATCGTAGCTGACAAAGGCAATGCAAGCAGCAGCAACGACGAGCGATGGAGGCAACAACTCGTAGGGAAGAAACAAATAGGTGTTCTTACTCATCCTCCCACCATATGTGTTCACAAATAGGTTTAGAGGTGGCAATTGGAAGGTTTTTCTGACGCTTCTCGGGCTAAAATCAAGCATTTTTTCTCTCACATAGGTACGGTAATTCTTTTCATTCACCTCGCAAGCAAGATCCTTGTATGTAATCCATGCATCGCCATTAAATTTTTGGACCTTCAGCTGGCCCACCTCAATGTGCGGATTACGGAGCACCTCCCAACCTCTTCTTTTTATTTCATGTCGGATTTTCGGATATTTATCCGGCTTGAAGTCAAACTTAACCTTCAGGATCACCATATTCTTGTCAGTGATCTCAAAAAAGTGCTCTCCATGTAGCTTAGAGGAGAACCTATTTGAGTTAAAATTTTCGGTTTGAGGTGTCTTTTTCTTTTTCTTTCTTGAGGAATATTCTCCTCCTTTTGGTGCCATTGATGAAAATATAGAAAAAGAGCGAAGCGACAACACCAAACTTATACGTTTGCTCATTTTTTGGCGTTTAGCGCCACCCCTCCTAAACTAATTTCACTCTTTGCGAAACCTTCAGTGCTAAACGCTGACTCCTTGGCGTTTAACGCCATCCCCAATTTTTTTTTTTCGTATACCTTGGTGCTAGATGTCCAAGACTGGCGCTAGACACCAGGGTAAGGTTAATTCCTAATAATTAGCACCCCATGCACTAGATGCCCAAAGTTGGCGCTAAATGCCGGAGAGACAGTAAGTCCTCCTTGAATTGTGTGCTTCCTGGCACCAAATGCCGGGTTCCGGCATTTACCGCCCAACCACTAGAATCAAAGTGTTCCTTCATGGAGTTTCTAGCTCCATTCCAACCGCACACGTTCCTGTTTTTTCCAGTATGCATGACTCAAATACAATTAAAAATAAGAAAAAACTATGAGATATGAAACTAATATAAATAAAAGGTGAAGAATAAAACATAACTATATACTAAGGCATTGGGTTGCCTCCCAAAAGCGCTTCTTTAACGTCACTAGTTCATCCCTGCTATTAAGGAAAAATTTGATCATATTGCTTTAATTCTTTCCTTTTGACCGTGAATCTCCTCCCACTGTCTTCATGGATCAACTCAAAATGCTCAAGAGAGAGAAGTTTGTTCATTGTAGCAAGCAATATTGGATGGTGAGTCAACACCACTTTCAATCTTGGTGAAAAATTTTCAGTGGGAATCTTCTTGTTCCTCTAACCCTTGAGTACCGTCTTCTCGGTATCCTTCTTTGGAATTGATGCCACACAGCTGGAGAATATTATTGGTTTTCACCATAAAAGATTTGGATTGTAACTCATATTTAGTGTCATCAGGTGGTTCTGGAGGGAATTGATCAGTGGACTTAGTTTTCATGCACTTTTTATCTTCATTGGAGTGATGTGAGGCCTTGAAGACATGGAAGATCAAGTGCTCATCATGCACTCTCAAGATTAATTCACCTTTTTTAAATTGTCCAGTGGCTAAGAATGGTCTTACTAGAATGATGGAGAAATTTTTATCTTCCTTCATGTCAAGAATTACAAAATCTGTTGGGAGGAAGAACTTTCCTACTTTGACCAAAACATTCTGCACCACCCTATGTGCCTACCTTATAGATTTATCCGCCAGTTCAAGAGCTATTCTTGTGGATTTTACCTCTTGAATTTGTAACTTTTTCATAATAGAAAGTGGCATTAAATTGATACTCGCCCCTAAATCACATAATGTTCCTTCAAAAGTATTGTTTCCGATAGTACAGGGGATCTAAAAACTTCCCTGATCTGGCTTTTTACTCGACAAATTTTTCTAAATGATAGTGCTACACTCTCTGGTTAGTACCACTGTTTGGCCTCTCTTCAGAAACCTTTTCTCAGACAATAGTTCCTTCATGAGTGCAGCATACATAAGCATTTGTTCTTAGAGGTTTGTTCATCCTTGTATTCAAGCACTGAGGTCTCCGCCTTGGGTTGTTTGATCTTTGTGTGTGCAGGGAGAGAGAGAGTGGGCTCCTCAAGGTCTCTGGCTTCCTTCATACTTTCTTCAGCCTGCTTCTCATCACCAAAGGGTTGATCATCTACCTCTTTTTCACCTATCACATAGATGTCCTTATATTCCTCTCTCGAATTTGGAATTGTATCCCTAGAAAATGTATTAGGAGGCCTCTCAGCAACTTGCTTGCTCAACTGTCCCATCTGAATCTCCAAATTTCTAATTCAAATTCTGATTTTCTACATGAAACTATGAGTGGTCTTGGAGAGTTTGCTAATGATGCTTCCAACACTGAGGTATACTGAGCAACTGGGGGTGAATTGTATGGTTGAGAGGATTGATGTTGATGGTTAAAAGTATTCTGAGAAAAGTTATTGTTGTTGAAGTTGGACTGCCTTTGATTATAATTTTTTCAGCCAAAGTTTGGGTGATTTTTCCATCCCGAATTGTATTTCTTGGAGAAGGGATCATTATTAACCAGTCTTGAAGAATTACCCATGTAATTAATTTGTTCAGTAGAGAGTTGCTCATAATCAAAGCTTTCAAATTGAGATACTCTACCACTCATGTCAAAAGAAAGATCTTGGGTAGCTACATAGGACACTTGCATACCTCCCAAATGTTGAGTAATGGCGTTGATTTGCTGAGACATAACTTTGTTCTAAGCCAAAATAACATCCAAGACATCCAACTCTATGACACATTTCTTCATGGTTCTCTTTGAAGAATATAAGTACTGATTATCGGCCACCATCTCTATCAAATCTAAGGCCTCATCAGTGGTCTTCATGTGCAAAAAATCTCCTGTAGAATTATCCAAATAAAGCCTCGAAGCCGGAGTAAAATCATCATAGAAAATCTATAATTGTACCTAATCCACAAATATGTCCGGATGGCACTTTTTCATCATAATTTTGTATCTTTCCCAAGTTTCATAGAGATTCTCCTTTAAGCTGTCTGAATGTCTGAATATCAGTTCTCAACTTAGTCAACGTCTATAGTGAAAAAAATTTGATTAAAAACTTACTAACTAAATCTATCCAAGTTGCTATACTTTGTTTAAGTTGAAAAAATGATAATTAATAAAAAAAGATATTTATATATCTTATCCAAAACAAGAACTTGTTAGAAAGTAAATCACATAAACTCTTTACGTTTCTCTTAGATTGGTTAAAAAGACTTTAAAAATAGTTTTTAATAATTAAAAAAATAAATTTTAAAAAATAAATAGAATCATTAAAAAAATAGTCAAGAAGCTAATGAGAATTTGCATAAATAAATTTAAGATAATAACAATAAATACACAGTTATTAGAAGAAGAATTCCAAAATTTGTATCAAGCAAATATACATTATTAGCACACAAATAATAAGGTATTCTTTCATAAATGATAAAACCATAATAGAACCTTCTCAAAATCGCGTCAAATAATTAAAGTTGCATAATAAATAAAACAAAAAATTCCAACGAAAATTTATACAAAAAATAAAAAATAAAATAATCCTCTATAAAATTTTTAAACATAAAATTATTAATCAAACAGAACAATAAAAATTTCACCAAAAAAATTAAAATTGATATCAAAGTCAAAATAATAATTTTAAAGGGAAAAAAAAGAAGAATGAACCATAAAATAGATTAAATTACATAATTGGTCCTACACTTTTAATGAAATTGTAAATTGGTCTCTAGACTTAAAAGTTTATAATTATGTCCTTAAAGAGAATTAAAATTTACAATTTAGTTTCCATCATTCAAAAAATGTTTGATTTAATAGAATATTTTCTTAATATTCTCTATTTTAAACATGCGAGCTGCACATGTTTGACAATAGGGACCAATTTACAATTTTAGTGAAAGTATGAGAACCAACCGTGTAATTTAACCATTTGAAAATGACCAAACTCCCTAAGCTATCTGAATCCACTCCACCCCTCCCCAGCTCTCTCACTCTCACTTTCTCACTTTCCAAAACAACACCCTAACTCCAGCGCTCTCTATCTCTCACCCCGGTTCACCGTCGTCGCGTCGGATCTACCGCATTTGTGCCCACGAGTCGGGTTTCGCCTCCTTTCTATCTCGCTTCTCTCATCCGGTGGTTTTTTCTTCTCTTTCAATTCCAATACTGAACACCGATAAATGGAAAAGAACAATTCCAATCCCAAACATGCTTAAAGCGAACAATTCAATATCTAAGAAACAAATAGCAACAAATCAACATAAAAATAGTAACTCAATTTATCAGTAAATCCGCATGCAATGACAGAGGCGAGAGGCACGGCGATGGTGAACCGAGGTGAGAGATAGAGAACGCTGGAGTTGGGTGCCATTTTGAAAAATGAGAAAGTGAGTGAGAGAGCTCGGGAGGGACGGGATGATTTCAGATAGCCTAGGAAGTTTTTGGTTATTTTCAAATAATTAAATTACACGATTGGTCTCCATACTTTCACTAAAATTATAAATTGGTTCCTATTGTCAAACATATACGGCTCACATATTTAAAATAAAAAATATGCTAAAAATATTTTATTAAATCAAATATTTTTTAAATGGTAGAAATTAAATTATAAATTTTAATTTTTTTTTAAAAACTAAATTATAAACTTTTAAAATATAAAAATTAATTTATAATTTTATTAAAAATATAGAGATTAACAATATAATTTAACCATCATTTAACCATAAAATACGAAGTTTACGGTCTCTATCTCTATCAGCAGAGTAAACATTTAAAATTAAGCATTTACACCTTAATTGTTACCATTCACCGTTAAAGTTTCATTTCGCTTTGAAAATCTAAATTAAACATACTTTAATTGCGCCCAAGTTGTGATAACTGACATGATAACCACAACAGGAAGCTAGAAATTTTCGAAATTGCTTATTGTTATGCTATTCACTATTCAGTGTGGTCATATGATTCATTGACGCTAAGATGCAAATTGCAGAACGTTGACCTTGGACGGTGCACATTTGGCACGTGAGACAGACATTGTCCAGTGACACCCAACTTCTGTAAGAGAAAAAGTGCACGTGACATGACAAATGACAACGTGCTAGCAACATGGACTGTGGATTGAGGAGTGTGGTCTAAAATGTTGTGCTCTCTTGATTTTAATTCCAATTCAGGGATTACAATTTTAAAATAAAAGTTGTGCCAGCCTAACTATTAAAACTTAAAAGTTTAAAATACTTGAATAAATACCAAAAATATTGATTTGACTGACAAAGTAAAGCTTTAAAAATTTTTATTTTAGAATTTTATTTTTCAATAATTTTTTATATATTTTTATAAATTATGTTGAGAAATCTAAACACTAATTAGTAAAATCTTTTAAAGAAATTTTTAGAATTTTTTACTTAAATATACTAAAAGAGACGCTTTATTAATCTACACTAATTTTTGTTACAAAAACTTTATTAATCTACTAGGCCAAAAACTCACAAAATGATAAAACTGTTTGTTTCCCGAAAAATCCAAAACTCGATTTGAATAAGAAGAGAATTGAAGTAGAATAGCGGGAATCGAGGAAAATGTCAAAACGCTTGAATAAGAAATTGTATAATTAATACTTAAGATTTTGTAAAGGCACAATTTTTTTTTTAGAGTTAGGAATGAGATTCGAACCTTTAATTTTTAGGTGAGTATAGAGAGATTATGTCATTTAAATTATAATTTGTTGGCTAAAAATATAAAATTATTACGTAAAAGAATTGTATAAATAACATTATGGATACAAGGAGGTGTTCTAAAAGTTACTTGAAATTGGGTTGTTTTTGGACCTAACCAAATTTCTTCTGAGGCAGCGTTCGACTTGTGATGATGCCGAGGTGCCACCGTCCGAGTTCATCGTCAAGCAGTAGGGAGTGGTACCTGCAAGGAACTCTGATATTTAAGTTAGTAAGGGATTTAAGTAGGTTTTTAGTATACTGTGTTCTGAATATACTTGAGGCTGTCAATATATTTATAGTAAAAAAGATAACTAATTTTTAGAGTAATTCCACCTTTAATGGTAGATAACTATTCTCTTTTTCTAGAAAAACTGTTGAGATCTCCCATCTAAATGGATAGGAGATATCTTGGGAAGTGGTTACTTATTTAGCTAAGTAGAGCTTTCTATAGCTGTCGTTGCATCCGACCTCTATGAGGTTGGATAGGTGTGGAGGAGGCTTGATATTTTGTGTGGGCCTCTATTCTCTTTGGGTCTAGCTTTATTTTAGGCCAAGGTATGAACAGTGTCCCTATTTAAACCCGAATTTTTATAAAGTCGGACTTGAGCATTCGTGAATTGGGCCTTCCATGTCGGGTATACTGCCTTTGGTAGGTCAGACACTCGACATGTTTTCAAACATTTTGAAACGTTGCGTCCTTTATGGTACGATGCACGTTACTTTGGCAGCTTCCTTATAAATCCAGCTTCTAGTAAAGCTCGCACTTGTTCTTCTATTACTTGTGCTCTTTTGGGACCGAGTTTCTGCCGCTTTTGTTGAACAGATTGTGAGCCTATATAAAAGATAAGCTTGTGACTTATGAGGTCGGGGTCAATTCTAGGCATATAAGAGGCTTTCCATGCGAAGAGCTTAAAGGTTTTTTATAAGAGCTCAAAGAGATTTGTCTTTAAATTTTTATCCAGGTTGGCCCATATACTCGTTGTCTTTTCTGCCTGATCTCTGATTTAAACTTTTCAACCCTTCTTTCAAGTTGTGGACGCATCTCTTCTCGTGTTCGGACACCACCGAACTCGATAGTGTTGACTTCTTTACTGCCCCTTAAGTTGAGACTTTCATTGTAATATTTTCTTTCCAACTTCTGATCTCCTTTTATGGTGGCAATTTTCTCTACTGTTAAAAATTTCATACATAGGTAATGTGTAGAAACAACCGCATCTAGTTGGTTCAGGGTAGTTCGACCTATCAGGGCATTGTAGGCTGACGCCACATCGAACACAATGTAGTCAATGCTCAAGGTTCTTGATTTTATTCGTTTACCAAAAGTGGTATGCAACGAAATGAAACTAAGAGGTCGGAGTCGGCGTATCCCCTAACTCGAAAAGGTTAACGGATAAGCCTTCGGTTCCTTTTCTTCTAACCCAAGTTTATCAAAAGCGGGTTTGAATAATATGTCGGCCAATCTCCCTTGATCCATCAAAGTTCTAGGGAGATTTGCATTAGCAAGGATAATTGTAACTATTACGGGATCGTCGTGACCAGGTGTCAACCCTTGAGCATCTTTTTAGTGAATGAGATTATATTGTCGGTAAGTCAGAAACTCCACAATCTTTCCTAACTTGATATACTTTCTTAAATTGCCTTTTACGTGAGGACTTAGTAATTTTTTCTTCTACAAATATTCCATTTATCATGTGTATGTGCCTATCAAGGATTAGTGGTGGATGATCTCATCGTAAAAATTATTGGTAGAATGCCCATATAGTTTGTGATACTCGAAATATCCCGTTTGATTTTCAGATTTTTTGTGCTTAATAGGACGAGGAGGTGAAATGTAACACTCTAATTACCCTAAACCTTACCTCATGTCTAAAGTAAATGATAATTAAAGGTTACGACAATTCTAAGGCTTGTACAATAATATATATAGAAAGAAATAGTAATTCTAGAAACCCGATGAAGAAATAAGCTCAAAAACAGAGTTACAAAAGTGCGAAACGTTCACACAAAGCAATAAGCTTAAAGGCACAAGACATAGATACAAAATAATAAAGCATATGTAGATATATGAGTATAATAGCCATAAAATACTAGTCTCAGTTCGCGGAGTCTAAGCCGACTAGCTATATGCAGACATATAGAGTTTGAAAGTTAAAAACAGCATATACAATATTTTTCTCAAAGTTATCCTCTAAGGCAAAAATATAGATACAAAAGTGAGAGTACTAAACAAAATATCTAAAATGACTCCAAAATATGATAAAGATATTCCACTCTGTCACCATTACGTAACTCACCGAGTCTGAAAAATAACAACAGAATATGGTATGAGAACCAGAGGTTCTCAGTATGATAACAGCGCCCAGTAATATAAGATATAAGATTCTGGGACGCCAGAGACAATCCTAGAACTTCATATCAATCATAATATTCAAGCTTATAAAACAGATAAATAAATCTTTAAACGGGTCATCTAACTTAGGAGATTTCTAAACTATTAGTTCACCGCTATCCTATAACTTTCACCAGCCTATCCTCCATGCGATCCCATCGCCACCGCCTTTCGAAACTCCTCAATCCCAGTAGAAAACACAAGTAGTTCATACAAGTAAAGTACAAGTAATTATTAGGTATAGCAAGTAAATCACGAAGCACTTAATCATGTTATACAATTAGGCATAATGTGCAAGTAAATAAAGCAAGAAACCACATAGAAAATGCACATGGTGAATGCATGTCCTATTGGCTGTGATATCACATTGTCGGTTCAATTGCCAACCCAACACATTCTCATGGGAATGTCGCCTTTCAGTCACAAATAAAATGGGTATCCCCAGGGATATCGTGCCCAGCACACGGTCCTGGGATATAGTGTCCACGCACACTCTGCTGATTCCGAAAGGATGCGAGCGGGATACTTAGCCACAAACCTCACATCTCAACGTAAGCGGGACTAACCACGGTCCTTACGCTGCTGCCGCAACCTCGACAAGCAGAATTAACCAACCGTCCTTGCCAGGCGTATAGCGTCTCAACAATCTTAGCAATAAATAATATATCCATATTCCTCAATGATCACTTTCAGTATTCATTAATTCATTATTTATCCTCGAGTCTCAAACACGTTGCAAACATTATCAATTCTCAGTTTCACAGCTCATCATGCTCATCATCAACATAAGTACTCTTCCAACCCATACAACTATTTCATCCTCAATACTCCAGAAACCTAAGGTTCTGTTTTCTAACTGATGATAAAAAATTACCAAGTTAAACTAACTAACTCATCTCTATTAGCCTTAGAGACTAAATACTTGGTAGCAATCTCAAAAAGTAATTTAAGAAAAATTTTCAGTGTAACAGATCTTCCTGTAGATATCAACAAGGGAAATTCAGAGTGGGGTATACTTGTGGTATCTTCGAAATTTTTCTGAGTTATATTCCCCTTTTTTTCTTTGTCTCCTTATCCTTATCTCGAGTTTGGTAGGAAAGATTTGGCCTTGAGACGGGATTTCTAAGTTGTGAATTCTAGTCCATGTTGATATACTTCTATACCCGTTCATGTACTTCATATAAAGAGGTCGGATACCTCTTTGATATGGATTGCGAAAATGACCATTTTCTAAGGCTATTAACTAACCCCATTATTACTGCTTCGAAAGGCAAATTCTGTATTTCTAAGCAGGTTTTGTTGAATCTTTCCATATAAGCTCAGAAAATCTCTCCGACTTCTTGTTTTATTCCTAAGAAACTTGGAGCATGTTTAATTTTGTCCTTCTAAATTTAAAATTGGGTAAGAAACTTCTTTGCCAGATAATCAAAATAAGTCATCGACATAGAGGTAAGCTATTGAACCACTTCATTATTGGTTGACGTTATCAAAAAAGCCTTGCAAGTCGCATCAAACATGTAGGCCAAATACATCCTACTTTTGAATATTTTAATTTAAAATAAATTAGACGGTATTAATTTAATTTAATTTGTAGGTACCACATAAATATCATAAGAAATAATATTATTTCATTATTACCCTATGACTATATTGAGATAATGTATACACTATAATAATAACAATTAATTTTAAGAAGTCATTATATTATAAAAATCGTTATTTATATACTTAGACTCTTAAGAATGAACTCCAAATAAACTTAGATAAATAGGCATAATTGCTAATTATAATAGTACAAATACCTTCCACTGTAAGTCTACTTTGTTTGATATGATAACCAATAAATTCTAAAACTTTTTCAAAAATATGAACATAATATTTGAATTTGTCAAATTTCTTTCTCAAGTGTGACAAAATATTAAGAGATTCACATTGAAATTTTGTAAATGATCTATATTAATTTTTGTGGTTGAACAAAATTTACAAATTTAACTTCATAAATAACTTAATTTTCGTTATATCCAAATTCTAAAATATTATCTTCATAAGTATTTGAATAAATATTCTCAATTATTTCTATAAAACCTTTTATTTCAAAATGAATGACTTTACATATCTTCAAATAATATTAACTCATTTTTTTCATTATAAAAGAATGATATTGGAATATAGCTATAATGCATGGGACACGATACGACACGCGACACGTCGGCACGCGAATTTTAAAATCGTATAAGATATGGAGACACACACACATATAAAATATAAAGTACTTTTTAGATAAATCGTAATGATATTTTGATATTTTATTGATATTAAAATATAAATTAATCTTTTAATTATTTTTAATGTCTTATTTTAATTATATCAAATATTTAAAATATTTTTTATTTCAATAAATAATAATATATACTATATCTAAATTTATTTCAAGAATATATGTTAAGAATAAGACTGAACACGCTGATACGTAATGGTATTTAGGTGTGTCCAAATGTATCCGGAAAAGAATTTGTTTGCTTTTTAATTTTTATTACGACACGGTGGAACACAGCAAACACGCGTGTCGGACGAGTGTCAGTAAATATCATATCCGAAATGTGTTCGACATACGGACATGGTAACTCAGCGAAATGTTTGTGCTTCATAGAAATATAGCATCTATAACTTAAATTAAATTGATAAAATAAATATAAATTTATTTATTTTAAATTATTTTTTATGAAAACATTTGAAGGAGATTATTTTATAATTTTTAAATTAAATTAGTATTTTTAATTTAATTGAACTTATTTTAAATTAAAAATATTTGAAGAAATTATTTTAAAAATTTTAATTTTGATAATTTAAAAATTTTCTAGAAAATTTTTGTACTTTATTATAGAAATTGATTTATTCAATTTACATACGTAAATACTTAATAGCCACATATATTAATTAATATTTTACGTTCATAATAATTAACAAATCAAATTAAAAAAAGAATTATATTATCTAATAAAAATAAATGTTAGAGATTATTTTATATTAAAAAATTATAATATTCTATTTTAAAAACTTAAAAAAGGACATGGATTATATACTCTTATTTTTATTATAAAATCTGGGGTACCATCTAATTAGTTTGGCTTGATTAAAATACAAAGTTGAGTGAGTAACATTTTTTGTGTTACGTTGTTCGCAGTTTCCCACTTTCCCCTCTTTAATTGCAGCACTACGAAACCTTTGTGTCCGCAAAACGTTCCATATGATCCCAACAACACAAATTAACAAACCCGTGAATCACTCTCATTCCAACATGAATCTCTCTCTGACTTTCAGATTCCGGTCAGAGATCCTTTCACAACTTCATTTCACACCGATATCTCCGATCAAGCACCCCTTAAAGAAGCAAGAACTTCACTTTTCAACCAACCACAAGGGATCAAAACCCATGAACAGAAAACTCACGGTGACAGCAAAGAAAGCATCCATTGAAGGTGTGAGTGAAGAGTTAAACTCCATAGCTTCTTATAATCTTGACTTCGCTTACTCGCGCAGAAAGGTCCGTGCAGCCTTCATTGAAGTTCATCAGCAGCTGGATCACTGCTTGTTCAAGGTTAGTTGATTCTTGGTCATGGATATTGGAACGCTTCCATTGCTTAAGTTACATTTGTTTTTTGCTTTTTCTTTTTAAACTTCTTTTACTGGTTTTCGTTTTGGCATTGCTTAAGAACCAGTTGCTGATGTTTCAATCTCCAATGCCAGAATGCTCCTGAAGGGATCAGAGCCGAAGAGGTAAGTTTCAATCTCTACAAAACTTTATTGGTACTTTTCTTTTTAGGGACTAATATGTTCGAAGTATAGATTTTCAGGGTTTATTTGTCTTAGTTTTTGTCTTTTATAATGATGTTATACGTCTGCGTCATAAATGATTTACTTATTTATTCAGTGACAAGAGGTTTCTTATTATCTGCTTTACCTTGTGAATGTAACCTTTTTTTCCTGCAATAGAAAGATTCTGCTTCTTACAAAATAGTTTCTATATGAAAGAAATTCACCGGACCCAACTTTTGTAAATTTGATCAAACTTTCCTGATGGTTATGAATTGTTTTTCGTTTATTTTGTTTTATTTTTTTTCCAGTCGGAAGTAAAATCTTCAAAAGTTTATCAAACTTTGGGTTTTATTTTGGGGAAGGGGGGGAGGGGGGTATGAGTGTTTTGTTGTGTATTTTGTTTATTTTATTTTTTTCAGTTAGTGCCAAATCTTTTGGACAAGATGTTTATGCTTTATATATATTATGATTTAGTTCTGGTGAATTGTGTGATAAATTGTTTACTTATTTGTTCAGTGGTACGAGAGGAATTCTAGGGGATTGGAAATTTTCTGTAAGAGCTGGTTGCCACGGCCAGGGGTTCCGATTAAGGCCTCTGTATGTTTCTGCCACGGATATGGCGATACTTGCACCTTCTTCTTTGAAGGTTTGTCATAATTTGATTTCAAAATGCTGCCAAGTTTCCCTGCTCTCTATTATATGTTGTTGCTTTGCCCTGTATTATATGTTGAAGAGGCTGTTTTGTTTTTTTGGAGTCTAAGAGGGTGTTTGGTTTGTGTGTTCATATTTGTTTTCATACTCGGTGTCTTCTCTTCTTCTAAGTATGGGGAAATAAAGTTAAAACAGGATATAATTGAAAACGGGATTTTGAAGAGATGTAAGTGTAACCGGGTTGAGTTCAGGCAGGTTTCATATGCATCCATTTGACCCATGGTTGGGAACTAATGAATGGTTTTGTCTATACAGATTTTGGATTTGCTTAGAATGATCAAATTATATCTTTCCACATTTTCAGTCATTTTAGAAACTATTCTAAAATGTTGGATTTTCCATTATTTAAATCTTGTATCTCCATCACATGCATGATTTATCATTCAATGAATCATTGACAAAAGAATCCGCGGATTAGGTCAAATTGGGAAGTTTGTTATTTTGATTTTTGACAAAAGCAAGCAATGACATTGTTTGGTCATGAATTCACCTAGTAGGACAAGGCTTTGTGGTTATCATATTGTTTTCCCTGTATTCACTCTTTTCTTTACAAATTACTCCCGTTTTCACTCTTGTTTACAAAGTTGTAGAAATATAAAACATTGTAAATAAAAAACAGAAAACATCTTCTCAAATCAAGCCAATTTATTTGCATGATTCACAGGGCGTTTAGTTTATCTATTTTTCAATTTTTTCCTCAGGTATAGCCAGGAGAATTGCATCATCTGGATATGGTGTTTATGCTATGGACTATCCAGGTTTTGGCCTTTCAGAAGGATTACATGGATACATACCAAATTTTGATGATTTAGTTGATGATGTTATCGAGCATTATAGAAGAATTAAAGGTGTGAAGTTTTAGTATCCATGACTGCTGTAACATTTCACATGTGAAGATTTAAAATATTTAAACTCTTTTTACCCCTTAAAATCACGGTTTGTATTTCAATTGGCAGAAAGGCCTGAGCTGAGAGAGTTGCCTCGATTTATATTGGGTCAGTCAATGGGAGGAGCAGTTTCTATTAAAGTTCATTTGAAGGAGCCAAATAATTGGGATGGAATGATCCTTGTAGCACCAATGTGTAAAGTAAGCTCGTCCATCTGTATTTCATTCGATGCTCACCAATTTTTTATTTAATTTAAATCGTTGTAGTTCAGCATAAACTCTGCACTGAATTCAGTTTGAGTAGTTTTTTGTCTTCTGCAAGCATCGATTGCTGTTTCTATCAATGGTTGAAACAATTGGATCTTTGTTCGACTATATTGACCAATAAAAAATGTTATATATAATTAATGTCGAACCGGCGACACTCCTTTAGCTTTTAAAGAGTGACAAGGGACACTAAACCAAACTGCTATTAGCATTCATTGGTGAAATATAAAACAAATGATACTTGTTTCTTATTAGATTGGGAATATGCTTATGTATATTATAGATAATAGTTTGCATTTGATACAGAAGAGAAACTCATTAGCCATTACAAAGCTTACCTTTGGATAATGATTGAACTAAGCTTACCTTTTTGTGGCAACTAGTTTTTTTTTTTTTTTATAATTGTGTTCCCTTTTTAGGGGCCATCATACATTCATACTACTATATTGTGGGGTTAATTTATTTAAAATTCAATGGAAAATGTATTTTTAATAATCTTATTAGCTATTACAGTATTTACCTGGCTTAGCCAAACAATATTTATGATAACCATTTTGAATTTGGCGATTAGTTTGAGGATTGTGATTTCCAAGTTTTGTTCTGCTTTAATTTACGTGAACATGTTTGCGTTACAAGCTGGAAACTTTATCGCTAACTCAAATAGTTAAACACTCTTTGATAAAAAGTGGCTTTTGTAATTTCTTTTTTGTCCCGTCTTTTCAATATAGTTTTGTAATGTACAACTTTCAGTTGAAGCATGGTTTGCTGATTTCTGTTGCGGGTAGATTGCAGATGATGTGATGCCATCTGATGCAGTTATGAAGGTATTAACTCTTTTATCGAAGGTGATGCCAAAAGCAAAACTGTTCCCAAACCAAGATCTAGCAGAGCTTGCCTTCAGGGAACCAAGCAAAAGAAAATTGGTTAGTGACTTATACAGAATTAACTTTTGGATTCCAATATAACAAAATAGACATTTTGATTCCTTGTCTTGCTCTTCAACAAAATATCTTGCACTTTCTTAGTGTTAGAACTTAGAAGTTGATTGATTCATTTTTATCGTGTTTTCTGACATATTTTCCGCATTGTCATATATATATAAGTCATGCTGTTTGGAGTTAAGGATTACTTCAGAGTCTATTGTTGTTTAGTTCTCTCTTTGACTGTCTCATCATTTCATTATCTTTCACATGAACTCGTACGTTGTAGTTACAATCATCGAGTTTGTTCATGTTTTACGATCTCATCTATTTTAATTAGAGAAAGATGGGAAATTGTGGCAGAGGTTACTCTATTCAAAGCCTCAATTTGTTGTCTCAGATTTGCAACGTTGTTGTTTGTTCTACTTGATACTTAAATTTTGTATTGATTTTGCAAAACAAAACCCGTGTTAGTCATAATCAAACTAAATACATTGATAATATTAATTTATCCCTAGTGTTGATTTTATCTTTTTAGGCTGTTTACAATGTCATTTGTTATGATGATAATCCGCGACTGAAAACCGGTATGGAGCTTTTACGAACCACAAAAGAAATTGAATCACAAGTACAGAAGGTTAGTATTCTTTTTGTCTTCCAATCTCTATATTTTCATTTTTGAGTTCCATTGCTTAGGTAGTTTGTTTCTGTTTTCATATTTGAGGTCCTTTTCTTTTGTTGCAACTCAAAGAAGGTTTTCTCACTAAAATAGAAAAGATTCCCGTATCATCCCGTTCTGGAAATTTAAGCATTTCATTATTGTTTTCTCAATTTAAAATCCACCATTGGTAAGTATTACAAGTGCCGATACGATACTCTAGCTAAATCTATTTTTGAATTTTTGTATGTGCAATAATTACCATAACAAGAAGAAAAACTATATTTTGCGTGTGCATGTGGATGATTGCAGGTTTCGGCTCCATTATTGGTTATTCATGGAGGAGATGATAAGGTGACGGATCCATTGGTGAGCCGGTTTCTTTATGAGAGTGCGTCTAGCAAGGATAAGACTCTAAAGATTTATGAAGGTGGTTATCACTGCATTCTAGAAGGTGAACCTGATGAGAGAATTTTTGCTGTACATGATGACATTGTGTCTTGGCTTAATTCTAGGTGTTCAACTAAGTGATGTCCTCACCATGGAATATGTCCACCGTTTTCATGTTATGTCATTCTTCAAATAATGTAACAATTCTGTGACTTCTAATCAAGAAATTCTAGAAGTCGTTGGTCTGGAATAAAGAGTAGGTGTCATTCTAGGAACGCCTCTTCAATCTCTTTCACATTTTCATGTATTATTCATCTTGGAATGAATAAATTATATTGATCCAAAGGTATATTTTCATCCTCTTATGCTTCTTTATTATTTTTGTTTAAATGTTATGGCGGGGTGGGGGAGTATGCTCCTGAGCTAGCCTCGACATAAGCATGCCCGAAGTGCTGATTTGGGGCCCTTCTTGATCTGGGAACTGGGGAGTTGGGAAGCCATAGATGGCGTGGATTCGATCCAAAATTTGAGTGCTGCCCTTCGATTCTCCTACTCTTCTTCTGTCATACTAAAGCTTGTGCTGGAACAATTTTCTTCTAGGCAAATCTTATTTAGGTTAATGTAGTCAATACGCATCCTGCACTTTCCGTTACTCTTAGGGATCATAACTATGCTGTAGAGCTAGCTGTAGAGGATGATCCTTAGTTGGTGAGTCTAATGGCTGCTTAATAATATGCATCTTTTGCAAGGCATTTTTCACTTCCATGCAGTGAAATTATGGCCTTTGAATACTCCTATGCATCCATCTCATATCATTCATGTTGATAAAGATGGTGAAAGTGCCTTTAGGACTATTTACAAAGAAATCTGTTGCAAGATTTCGCAAATTCCTATAGTTGTCATTCATCAAAACTAAATACTTTGAATTCATGTCTACCTATGGTTACAAGAGATCGATTCATAAGACTAATATTAATCACACTCCTGTATGATTTATGATGCCAATATTGTATATCATTTTATGGCACTCTAAAACCTCTCCTACTGAGGACCTTTGGTTATCCTCCTCTTGTATATATTCTCGTTTATTTTTCCAAAGAACGGACAAGATGGCTCACTTTACCGAAAAGTTGGAAGGTAATGTGCGAGGTTTGTTAGATTTAGAGTTTGTTCTTTCATGAGGAACAGGAATTCGTATGTATAATGTTTAGCTTGAGATTTAGTTTAGGTGGTGTTGCTGTGTGTCAGAAATATCATATACTCGTAGAATTGAATATAATATATTTTGTATGTATATATATATGTGTATGAAAATATATGTTGTATTTAGGTATTCACGTAGATACACATAATATATTTGTCACTAAGCATAGTATTATAATAATGAGGATGTTACCAAGAAGTATGATCGTTATTAATTAATTGTACATGTATTTGAATTTTTTCTAGTTAACAAAATAAAAGAGAGGATTTTAGTGCTGGGTAAATGTGGATTATCGGCTTTTATGCTGTGGAGTGTGTTATTGTTTATCCTGAAATAATCTCTACTTTATTGTACTGAGTTCTTTCTTTCAAAATAATAATAATAATAATAATAATAATAATAATAATAATAATAACAAAGAGAATGTTTTATTGTTATTAAAATGAGTGTCAAAATGGTGTTTGCTCTAGAGATTTATGCATATCGGGGTTAGTCTATTTTACAAATAACGATACAATAATTAAGTAGAACCATGAACAGAGAAAGAAAAGTGCACATAAATTATAGTGTTTTTAAGTATATAGCTATTTGGTTAAATACACTACTGCTTCTTTATTTTTGATTATTGGAGCAGAAATCTTACACGAACATCAAATTCGACAGATTATTATGAACGATGTCATAGCAAGCCCCTTTCTTGAAAGCTTTGGATGCAGTCATCAAACATCTGTTCAAGGGTTTTGAATGGAGGAAACCCCAATTGAGTAATTTTGGTGGTGTTCATGCTATGTGGATTGTTGTCTCCTTCCAGGCTGCTGCACCTGTAACACCATATATCATCTAACTTCAGAAAAGCAGATCTCAAAGCATATCAAAAGATTGACAGAGATTTGGTATAATGTTTATAATTGAAGTAAAATATCATTTTGATCATCAAACAATGCAAATAAAATATATAAGAATTTAATTTTGATGTCTTGTCAAATAATATATCTAATTATGTAATATTATGTTAATAAAAGTATTTATCTTTTTATATTGATCACATAACTGGTTATCCAAAAAATAAAATGGGATCAAGTGATTATATAAAATATTTAATACTATCAGTATATCAAAATTAAACTCAATATATAATCCTTCAAAAGTTAATATCTAATTATTTATACAGTTAGATTCAATAGATTAGTAATACTTAACAATTCAGTCAAACTTCAAAGCGAAGACCGCTTTAATTAGGACTCGCAATGGATAAGGTAGGGTATGGTAGGATTTGAGTTTTACTTTAATCCTATTCGCAGGTTGAAATTTTTTTTTTAAAACTCTATCCTACTCTACTCACTAGTTAAGAATTTCTCGATTCTAATCCTACTCGTACCCTAAGGTTCTAAATCTTATGGCAGAAAATTAAATTTTTTCAAACAAATATAAATTCAATCATTTCAAATTTCATACATATTAATAAAAAATTGTGTGAACCTAATTTAAAAAATGATGTTAGGATTTTTGAATTTATTTGGTGTAATATGTGATATCTCAATTTAAATTTTATTTTTATTTTAAGCTAATTTTATAAAAAAAATATACTAAATTAGTAAATTAAATTACTAACTTAATGATTATTACAAGTTTTTATAAAAAAGAAGTTGTGAGTTTAACACCCACTTTTTTCACTAATACCAAAATCTACTGTTTTTATCAAAATTCTATGCTACTATCATGTAGGATATATATAAATATATGATAATTAATTTGATTACTATTTTTTATTGTGTACATAGCATTTAAAAAAAAAAACTATTTTTAAGTATCTCTATTTTCCGTTATATATGTTTATATTTTTCTGATTCTATTTATAAATTCAAAAGTAATTAAAATATTATTTTATCATTTTTTGTGTTTTGAAAATTCTTTATTTTTATACTATTCAAACACTAGCTTAGCTAGTAGCTAAGCCAACTTTTCTGGGATTAAAACATTTCTCCGCATAACCCATATAATAATTTAGAAAAATTTTTAAGTATACCGTTGTGATTCAGTGATTTTTTACCGTTGATCTTAATTATAAAAAAAATATATAATATATATAATTAAGATCAACTGTTAAAAATCACTGATATATTGATATAACGGTATATTTAAAAATCTTTCAATAATTTATGGTATTAAATAGAAAGAAAAAAATTAGAAGAAAGATTTGTAAAAGTTAACGTACTTTTTAGCAAATGGATAGGAAGGATATCTGGCCCTAAGCATTTGAATGATTTGTGACCAATGGGCTACTGAGCTAGAACAAATGAGCCTGCCACTTGCTTTGGCATCCTCCATAGCCAATATGTGAGCAGCTATCACATCATTTATGTGTACAAAGCCCACTGTTGTATTTGGATATTCTTCTCTCACACCTGTTTAAAAATGGTGATGAAGGGAGAAAAAAAAAAAAATAAAGAACCGTTCAAAGATATTTATCACCACTCACCCAAAAAATGTGCTGCGCAAAACATTTGCACTGTAAGACTTGGTTTAATGACAGTTGTGTACGCCTTATTTCCGATATTTTCAATTTATGTCAAAATTATTTCCTAAACGTCTAAATCATTTTAAAAGACAAAAACTAAAAATATTTAAGGATAATTTTAACATAAATTAAAAATATTAGAAACAAAAACCATACTTTTCCCTTGTTAAAATTATATGTGTTACAATATTTCATGACATAAAATATAGTTTACTCCAAATGAAAATAACATACAATAACTATTAATTTATTCCTATATTGATTTATTTATCAACAAACTAATATATTTTGAGAGTCAATGATAGTTTATTTTGAATACAATCTAATAATCCTTAGGTATAACAGGATCTAACCTTTGACGATGCTTAGAATCATGTACAATGTGCTTGTTGGCTGTGGTGCAAGCAGGGGACCAACAACAAAAGAGGGATTAACCACAACTAGATCCATTCCATTTTCCTTTGCAAGTTTCCATGCCTCTTTCTCCCCTATAGTCTTTGCATATGCGTACCACAGCTGCATATTCACAAAATTATTTAAAAATAAATTGTTTAAATATTCAGAATGAAGTATCAAGATTACTCAGGAGTCAGGACAACCTATATATATGTTGTTGATAAAACAAAAATGTTATATGCACATTAAAAATCAATCACTAAATATACGTATTATTAACTTATTTTCAATATTTATTTTGTATTTCAATATATATTATAACAAGTAATTATTTATTAGTTGATTTTTTATGTACATACAGCATATCAAAACTACTCAAAGAAACAACTTGATTTAATTGACATTTCTACTAAAACAATGGGTGTTTTATCGGCAAACAATTTTTCATGGATAATTTTTATTAATGATTTGGACTTTTGTTCTTTTGAGTAATTTCGGGAGTAATTTTAATACACATTACTGAAAAAAAAGTTACGATAATGGTAGCAAATGTTACTACGTACGTTGTAGCGTTTGCAGTATTCTATATCAGTCCAATGAGACTCGTTAAGAGGAGATACTTGCTGCACATCGTAACGGTATCTTATGGAAGAGCAAGATGAGGTGAGCACAACGCGTTTAACTTTTGCTTTGATGCAGGAATTCAGCACATTCACGGTTCCTTTTATACACGGATCAATTAGAGTTGCCTGCAACATTTTTCAAATCTTCAAATGAATTTACAAAAGAACAAAAAGTTGATTAAGCTTAAGTAGATAGAATATTGAAGGAATTGAAGGAGACCTGAACGTTGTTATCATAAGGAACTAGCACTGGAGATGCTGTATGAAAGACACCATCAACCCCTGCCACTGCCTCATCAAAGTTCCCTTCCACCAATAAATCCGCTTTAAAAATCTTTAATCTCTCTTTAGCTCCACTCAATTCCCTTAGAAAGCCAACCTTCTCCACATCATCTGATCAAATAATTAAGTAACATGTAGCAGTAAAACCGTATAGCCAAATTAGAAATCAAACTATAGCATAAAATAAAAATAAAAATAAAAAAAGCAAGTGAATCTTAGAATTAAAAGTGTCACCTGGGTTTCTCACGGTGGTCCTCACAGTGTAACCCTTTTCTAGTAAGGCTTTGATAAGGTAAGCTGCGATGAAACCGGTGCCCCCAGTCACGCAGAATTCAGGCATCTCTCTGTTATCGTTTAATCTGATTTCTTTTCTCTTGTCTTTGTAACTCTTGACTTTTAGCAGCAGTTTGTGATCTTTGTTGCTCTTATGTAATATCGGATTAGGTCTACCGATCAAGTGAATAGATGAACTCCATAGCCCAACTTTGTGAAGGTAGGAGAGTCACGTGAGTTTCATTCCACTTAGATTCCAATTTGGTTTATGACAGATGTGTCACACCAGAATAGTCAGCTAGT
>NC_029776.3:101380516-101392831 GCF_000817695.3 Arachis duranensis
TAGAATAATAAATTAATGGATAAAGTAAATTTTTTTGTTTTTAACATTTTTAAAATTTTTTAAAATTATCCTTTATATTTAATTATGTTCAATTTTGTTTTTAACGATTAAAATAACTTTTAATTTTATCTTTGTTAATTTTTTAGTAGTCAACTAATAGTTAAATTATTTTTTTCAATTTTACCCTTACTCTTAAGCTGATTTTTTTTATATGATTTAGTGGTGTGAGTAATGCTTCATTATGATCATTTGGGGGGAATTACACTGTTATGACGGCTTAATTTAAGAAATTTAGGGGAGAAGAAATCGGTGTGACCGATTTCAAGGAGAGAGAAGAGGGAACACAAATCGGTGGCGATTTGTGGAGGAGAGATGAAGAACACAAATCGGTGCCACCGATTTGTGTAAGATGGAGAAACCAAATCGGACCCACCGATTTGTAGGAGTCCTACTTTATAACATAGTAATCGGTGACACCGATTTCGGGCGGGAAAATTTTTTTTTTTAATACGACCGTGCACCAATCGGAGCGAGCGATTTGTGTGGAACGCGGTCGGTGGGTCCGATTTGCGGTAACTGCTTAAATAAAATGAAGAAAACATCATAGAAGCTTCATTTCTTCGTCTGTGCTCTCCGTCTAAGCTGATGTTCTTCCTCCTCTCCTTTTATTCTTCTCCATCATTCTTTCCATCATTCTTGTAGAAAAAATTTAAATGAGTGTGAGAATAGACAAGTACGTATACTGATATGGATGATAGAGTTGTGTTGAAGATTTATTGTTATGGGCAGATTTTGTTGCAAACATACGAAGGAGTTCAATTTGTGTGTGAAAATCCAGTAGATGTTGTTATTCCGTTTACGTTGTCATTTGAGGAATTGAAATGTGTGATTTGTGAGAAGATAGATTCTCAAAGATCTAGAAGAGTATCCTATATTTTGTACAGGTATCCTTTATCTGTGTTTGGTGGGTTCGTTCAATTTCAGACCAAGTACGTGACGGATGAAGCGAGTATGCATGAAATGTTTTCAATGTATATGGAAAATCGCCACCGAATGTCTTATATCGAGTTGTATGTTGAGTTTGAGCAATCTGAAGCGGACCGTAACATTGTGTTGGAAGATTATAATAGTGAAAGCGAGGATGAATTTAAAAGTAACTATGAGATTGTTGGTCCAGGTGAACACGAAGATGAAGCTGGCGGCGACATGAATGCAGATGTGGCGGCAGTTGTAGATGCACTAGCAAACCCGTATCCGTTTCAGGAGCCTTCTTTCATGCGGTCGTTGGATTTGGAGGCTATGCATGCACCGGAGTTTCCGCAATATATGAATCCAGGTGCGTAAAGCTAGATAGCTGTATGAAACTCTTAAGTAGCAGATCATTATGTCAGATAAGTAATATATGTGATATGTGGATAGTCATTTGTGAACATAGCATTTGGTTTTTTTATTAATTAATAGTTCTTTGTTATGAGTTATATTTAGATGTTCTTTACGTAGATAGAATAGCGACAAAGAAGACTATTATGATCTTACATGGTAAAGTGTGTTTATTAATTGAGTTGTAATAAATGATTTATTGCTAAGTACACAATAAAGGATTTATTATTTTTGATGTATGCAGTGCTTCCTGTTGTGGCGGATGGTGAGTTTACAGTGGGGATGGAATTCAGTTCAAGGGAGGCAGTAATCAAGGCAATGAAAGATTATACCATCCGGAGAGGTGTAGACTATCAGGTATATGAGTCGGAACCGACGACATTCTATGCCAAATGTACAGAATATGGTAATGGTTGTGACTGGTTGATCAGGGTTACCAAAATGCAGAAGAAGTACTGTTGGGAGATAAGGAGGTACAACGGAAGTCACACCTGTACAAGGTCTACTATTTCTCAAGACCATTCGAAGCTGGATACAAAGATAGTTGCAGAAGCAATTAAGCCATTGGTAGAGGCTGACCCGTCTATAAAGGTAAAATCAATAATTGCTGAATTCCAGTCAAAGTTTAACTACACCATCAGTTATCGCAAGGCTTGGTTAGCAAAGCAACAGGCGGTGGAATCAATTTTCGGAGGTTGGGATGCATCGTATGAAGCTTTGCCCATATGGTTTGAGGCCATGTGTCACAAGGAGCCATCAGCAGTGGTTCACTTCGAAACAATGCCTGCTTACCAGGGGGATGATTTGGTTCCTGATATACGTGTACTGCATAGAGTCTACTGGAGTTATTACCCTTGTATAAGGGCCTTCAGACACTGCAAGCCAGTGGTCCAGGTGGACGGGACTCATTTGTATGGAAAATACAAGGGTTGTTTATTGGTTGCAGTCTCACAAAATGGTAATAACAACATCGTGCCAATTGCATTCGCCATAGTGGAGGGAGAGACTTCTGACGCATGGTACTTTTTCCTGAGTAACTTGCATCAACATGTGGTGACACGTGATGGTGTGGGACTCATCTCTGATCGACACGATTCTATTAGGTCAGCTATTGAGAGAAGTAATGGGGCTTGGTCTCTTCCTAGAGCGTTCCATATGTGTTGTATCCGACATATTGAATCCAACTTCTTGAGGAAGTTCAAGGCACCTTACTTGCAGAAGCTCATAGTCAATATTGGTAAGTTTAAATACAATGAACTTTGAATTTATTGTCAGTACGATCAAATAGAATGGTTTTCATTGTTGACTGAATGTTTTTCATAGGATACTCAAGGACCATCAGGGAGTACCAGATGCGCTATGAACGATTAAAGGAACGGGGTGAGGCTTACACCAACTGGCTTGATCGGATCCCACGTGAGTAGTATGCTTTGGCATTTGATGGTGGATACCGATGGGGTCATATGACCACCAATCTTGTGGAGTGCATCAACTCCGTCTTAAAGGGTGCACGCAATCTCCCGGTGACTGCGCTTGTTAAGGCTACATTTTACAGACTGAATGAGTTGTTCACTAGGAAAAGAGCTGAAGCTGAAGCCCGAATAAATGCTGGACTTGTGTTCTCTGAGTTGGTGACCACCAAGGTGCATGCAAATCAACGGACATCGGGTAACATACAGGTTAGTTGTTTTGATAGAGAAAATGAAGTATTTGAGGTACGGGAGATGCCAAGTGGGGTTGAGTATGCAGTTGACCTACGCCAGCGTCGTTGCGATTGTGGTGAATTTCAGGTTGACCGAATTCCGTGTCGACATGTGTTTGCTTGTTGTGCAAATCAGCGGTTGGACTGGCAAGTGTACGTTCATGATGTATACAAGATGGACCAAGTTCGAAGAGTATACAGGGCTAGGTTTAGACCACTGGGAAATCCTGCAACCTGGCCTGCTTATCATGGACCTCGATTTGTTGGAAACCCGTTCCTCAGACGTGTGGCCAAAGGTCGTCCGAAGATGACCCGCTTCTTGAATGAGATGGACACTCGTATGTTGCGTCGCCTTAGGCGATGCAAGCAATGCGGTGCCGATAGCCATAGTCGTAGTAAATGTCGCCAAAGTACTGGACCAAGTGCAGGTCCAGCCGAAGAGTAGTAGTTACCTTCTTTTACATTTCATCTGAATTTACATTGACATTTATATTCACCAACTCGTGCTTGTATTCATCTGAATTTACATTGACATTTATATTTACCAACTCATTTCAAACCTGATTAACATACTCGATAGAAAACATATTCGATAATAACGTATTCGATAATAAAGTAATCATTAAGTAGTAACAACCTAATTGAGAAACTCATTAAGTAAGTAGTACAACTTTATTTTTAAATAGTAAGAACAACCTAATTGACATACTTATTAAGTAAATAATACAACTTAATTAACAACTTAGTTCATCCATACAACTTCACTTCCTTGTGCCCACTTCATATCGGTGTATAACTTTCTGCACTTCTTGGCAATCCTGTTAAAAGTAGATGGTGTATACCGATTCGCACTCCGACGAGGAGGATCAGCTCTAAGGTTGTAACCTTTTCCTCTTTCACTTGTGGCCGTACCTACGAAAACACAACATGTAATACAAATATGTAATACAAATATGTAATACAAATACATTTTCACCATAAAGCTACTAATACAAATACATTAGTTAACTAATCTTGTAAAAAACATAAACAATTTCTATCATACATTTTAATGCATACTTTAATCAAACTTACCTGTTTGCAATTGGAAACACTCGGGGATTGCCGGGAATAGGCGCCAGAAATGGTAGCCGGATCCAAGCCCAAGTGAGCAAGAGTACCAACGGACCGTCCATCTCCTTACTTCTGACACGAGTTGCCCTACACAATGATCTATACAAGTGTGACAGGCATGTCGAACCCCAACTACACTGTATGATCTGACGAAAGTTACGGAGCAAAGGTAAAAATTTCCAATGAACAGCTGAAGTCGCCTTATCTCCAAACATAACTGTCCCAAATAACAACATTATGTGACACTTTACATACGTCTGAATATGCTCAACATCATTCAACACTATACGATCTCTCAAACCCCTAAACCATGTTAATTTTATAAAGCTCCCTCTACATTCCGTCTTCCTCGGTGCAACTCCAAATTGGTGCAAGCACTCGGCTTTCATTGCCTCAAAACTACTCATGGTCGGTCCTGTTACCAGAAGACCATTTGTCGGCAGACCGAGAATCATCGCCACATCCTCCAAGGTCACGGCACACTCACCAACTGGAAAGTGAAACGTGTGAGTTTCAGGCCGCCATCTCTCAATCAGAGCATTAATCATTGCTGACTGACATGGAATAAATCCAATTTGTGAAACATTATAAAATCCTGTCTCGCGTAAGTGTGACTCAACAATTTGGTTGTATGAATCCGGCGGCTTTAAATGATCACACAGCAACAACCGTGAACCCTACAATATCACGTTTCCACTATAAGTCTAGTATAATATAACTATATTCTCAAAAACAAAATTATCATTATATGACCATTATAACTAATTCCAGCATAATTGCATTCCAAATATACGCAGTAAATCTGTTATACAAAAATCTTTCAATCATATTCATTACCTTAAAACAAAAATTATTTAACCTTAACTAACTAACCAGAATAACCTCACGACTGATAAACTATTTATTCGTAAAACAGCATACTAATTTTATTATTGTTATTATATTCATAAAATAGCATACTAATTTTTATTATTATTATTATTATTATTATTATTATTATTAATAACACGGCATCATAATAATAATTTCCTAATCTAAGTTTAGTTATTACTAATTTATTGTCTAAATTTTACTGAATTAAATTCAATTGTTAATGATCATAAATAAAATAATTTATTAAATTTTTATTATTAATCATAATAATTTATTAAACTCAATTACTAATACTAATAACAACAACAACAATATCAATATCTAATCTGGTATGTACAGTTTAATTAATCTCTACCTAATGCTATTACAATATATATTTCTAATTAAATTTAATATTTATCACTATTATTAATATTAAATCAGATTATTTAAAAATAAAAACTTACATAATTTGGATCTCCAAGATAATTAACAATGTGAAGCTCTGGTTGATTTACTTCTTTAATTTTCCGTCTTCTTGGCATTTTCTTTGAATTCTTTTCAAAACCTGTTGTTGTCCAACAATGGTGTGCAGCAAAGATTTAGTGGGGTTGAGGTGGGGTTGAGAGAGGGAGATGAAAGTTAAAGAGAGTGAAAGGGATTCGGTGAAGGTGCTGAAGAGAGGGATAGGAAAGTGAAAGAGAGTGAAAGAGAGTGAAAGAGAGTGAGAGGGAAACGAAAGTGAAAGAGAGTGAAAGAGAGTGAAAGGGATACGCGGATGAGGGGGTTCTTTTGTTGCAAGGGGTCACGGGTGAACTGCATGCGTGACGCGTGGCGAAGGAACGCAAATCGGTGCCACCGATTTGTGCACCCTGTCCCACCTGAAATCGGTGCCTCCGATTTCCTTGTCTCCAATCGGTGCCACCGATTTCTGTTGCCCAGCCGTCACAAATCCGTTAATCCCCAATAATCACCATATCACTGCATAACTCCATCAACGACGTCATATCTAAATTAAAAAACTCTTACTCTTATCTCCTACCTCAATTCCATTTCTACTCACTCTTAAGTCCTACCTCCATCCCCGTCGACAACAACATTTTCTGCACCAAATGCTTTCTCTTTCTCTCTATCTTTTTATATTATTGAATTAAGTTCCAAATTCATCAATTATGAAAAAATTTTACCAAAGAGGAATGATTCACCCATCACTACCCATCATCTCCAACCAACTCTCTTTCTTTCCAGCCGCCATCTTCACTCTGCCGCTCTCATGCTAGAAGACTGGCAGTTGATGAATTCACATTTGATGATAATTTTTGTCTTAAAATGAGTGGTTTTCATTACATAAACTTGCATTTATTCATTTAAATAACATGCTTTTGTGAATTATCTCTAAATTGTATCTAATTGTTAAAAACATGCTTTTTGTACTCTAAATTACCAAATTAATTCTACTTTTATTCCATTCAATATCTTGATATGTTTGTTGAGTGATTTCATGACCAATAGGCAAGGATGACTTTAAAGAAGTAGAGGAAAAGCATGCAAAGTAGGAAAATTCATAAAGAAATAAAAGAGAAGGACATTTGGATGCATGCGTACGCACACAATGGTACGTATGTATAGGTGTGAAGAATTAGCTGGCATGCGTACGCGCACACTTGTATGTATGTACAAGTGGGAGGAAAAATTGGCAAGTGCTCGTACGCACGTGTATCATTTAAAAAGTCATGTGTTGCGCGTTTTGGAGGCCTCTTTTGGCTCATTTTTGATGCCCTGAAGCCAATTTGAAGCATACTCTTGGAGGGGAAAAGAACACATTACCATATGATCATTTTACAAGTTTTGACTAGGTTTTTATAATTTATTTTAGAGAGAGAAACTCTCACTTCTCTTTAGAATTTATTAGAATTTATGCAGTTTACATTTTAATTTTAGAATTTAGCTTGTCTCAATTGTAAGTTGTTCTTAATTTTCTCATCCTTTGCACTATCCTTAGATTTTTTTATAATTAAGGTTACTTTGTTGGTATATGCACTTATGAATTCTTGAGTTTCATATTAATAAATTTGATGTTTTGAGGTTTATATATGCTTGATTGAATTGTTAATATTGATTGTTTGGCTATAGTTTTCATTAAATTTTGTAATTTATTATGTTTTATTACCATGCCCACCAAGTGTTTATTGAAATGCTCATTTTGAATATAGAGTAGATTTTCATTCCTTAATTTGGGGATTTAAGAACTAGGATCCTAGAGTTATTAATGTCCCACGTTAAATAGTAGTTTTGGGTCGTTAGTTGATCTTGTTTCACCAACGCTAGCTTTTTATTAAAATTAGTTAAGATTTGTGAATTAAGACCAATTATCCATCTATTTGAATAATTGAAATAACTCTCTTTTTATCATATCCTCCGGGAGATTGTCTACAAAGATCACAAAAAAAAATCATCTCCAATCGTCTAAACAAAAATCTTGTTGCCTCTGACGCTCCCAATTCTGTTCCTTCCCAGCTATGTAAATACTAGTTATCTTTATTCTAGTGAGTGATTATTCAGTTAAATTAATTTTATTATTTTATATCAACTTGAATTAGTTTCATTTTTTTAATTTTAAAATTTCTTCAAATCTTTTATGACTACAACTTAATCAATTTGGCTTTCAATTCCACCCATTTTTTAATTTTTTTAAGATTATTTTTCTCATATTTCAAATTCTTATTTTCTCACATCCAAAACTATCATAGCTACAACTCTATAAATTTTTCCATATTTAAAAATCTAGACATCCACATCCTTAGTTCTCCTCTAAGATGAAAATTACAAAATCAAAATTTAGAATTTGAATACCTAGTAATCAAAATTTCATAAACGACTACATGTCTAAAATTTAGAATTCAAACGAAAACGAATACTAAATTTAGATATCTTGAATAGAAAACAAACACATTGTCATATTTTTTAATTCATGATACAAAAGTAGCCCTCCGGGACCTACCCCCAACCTAGAGTTGCTAGATGGAGAAGTAAAATTAAGCCTTGCTCATACATGGGCTTCTCGGGAACGAAATGAGCCACTTCAAATAGGTTCAATGCTCTGGCATAGGAGCAGATAATCGACGATATGCTTCTATTGGTGACATTGTTGTTGCTGTAATCAAGGAAGCAGTACCAAATATGTCTTTAGAAAGATCAGAAGTGATTAGAGCTGTAATTGTACGTACTTGTAAAGTCCGCATCTTCACAGACATGTTTATTTCACCGAGCCTCTCTCCGAGAGCTATTACGCACTCTTTCAAGGGTGGCTGCTTCTAGGCAAACCTCCTGGCTATCTCTGCACCCCTACCTCCTTTATCATTGAGCGGTCATTTAGGGGCCTTAGCTGGTGATCCGGGTTGTTTCCCTCTCGACGATGAAGCTTTCACACAATAACTTTTTTTTGGTTGTATAACAGGACATAAGGCCCAATATCTTTTTCTTTTGAGTAGTAGATTATGAGTCTGATTAGCTATCTAGAAGAAGATTTGGGCCAAGGTAATCAGTAAAATGTTGAAAACTATGTAGAAAGACAACGGACTAAAACCCGAAACAACAAGGTGAGTAATGATCAAGAAGGGTAATGTAGGAATCAACACACAGACAAGGCCCATAATCTTCCAAAACAAATCAACAAAGGGAAAAGAACTTTTTAACTATAGGAGAGCTATTAAGGGAGAAACAAGACATAGCCGAGGAGACAGGCCTCATCATACCCCCACCAACAACCATTATCATCATAAGCTGGAATTGTCGCGGGTTGGCAGCTCTCACGACAATAGCAAAGTTGCTAAACTTGTGCAAAACTTTTAAGCCGTCCCTTTCGTTTTTTACAGAGACTAAAGCTAGTAAGCAAAGTAGTGATAGAATTAGAAGGAAATTAGACTTTGACTAAGTATTTGTGTAGAATCCCAGGGCTTGTCCGGGAGCCTCCATGTTTATGCCTGGTGTGACAATTTTATTAAAGCAAATATAGCTAGTAGCAATAATAAGCTTTGAAAATGTATATTTGTGTATGGGCATCCTGACCCCAGAAAGAGAAGATATTTGTGGTAAGAGCTTACAAATAGAAATGCTAATAAGAATATTCCAAAGGTATTTTTTAGGGATTTTAATGCTGTCATCATATCTCAAGATGAGAAGATAGCGTTACATATCAAACCAAATAATCAAGTCCAAGCATTTAGAAATTTTTTGGATGATAATTCTCTCATGGATATGGAACTTCAAGGATTGAAATTTACTTATTTCAGTAATCCTAAAAACCGTTTTGTCTAACTAGAAAGAATAGACAAGGCCTTGACTAACTGAGAATGGCAGAGACTTTTCCATCATGCTACGCTCACGACCCTACTTGCTGTAAATTCTGACTACACACCATTGGTGCTTAGTCTTGACCTAAAAGAAAAAAAAAAAACAAGTACTTTAAATTCAAGGCATATTAGGCAGACCATGAAAAGTGTCGAAATATAATGAGAAAGGGCTAGGAGAATAGTAGAAAGGAAAAAAATAATCAATAGACAGATCTTAATCAAAGAATGGAGAGGTGTAAAAGAGAATTATCCGAATGAAGCAATGTAACCTTTAAAAGGGTAGAGATGGAGATAGAAAGACAGAAATCCTGATTATGAAGACAGGAAGAAAAATACTGGGGTAAAAAACAAGAGTGAAATGACTAAAGCTGGGGGACTGGAACACATCTTTTTTTCATGCGACAACTATTCAGAGAAAGGATAGAAATCGGATTGAAAGATTTAAAAATTCAAGTGGGAATTTAGTTTGTGAAGAGAAGAAAATTTAAAAGTTAGTAGAAAAACACTTTAATAAGTTGTTCAAGGCTACTGAAAACATTAATATGGAAGATTGCATTGGTCAAGTTCCTATAAGAGTCACCACAGATATGAATCAAGAATTAATGGAGGAAGTCACAGATAAAGAAGTCAAGGAGGTGATTTTTAGCATGGGAAGTCTCAAGGCTCCAGGTCCAGATGGTTTGAACGGATTTTTCTTCCAAAAATATTGGGACATCATTGGAAAAGAAATACGATGTGGTTAAGGGTTTTTTCAGGAAGGGAATCTTCCTTACAATATTTGTGAAACTACTATTGTGTTGATTCCTAAGGTAAAACAAATACTAAGTCTCTTAACCAAATGAGGATTACTTTTGGCTACCTGATTCTAATTAGGACTAGGATTGATATAAAAGAAATTATGGACATATCATCATGGAATAATCCAAGAAAGCATCTCAGGCTTCCAGCTTATTAGGAGCGTACAAAGAATAAGGCCTTAAAATGGATTGAAGTGAGAGTTGTAGACAAGGTAGACGGATGGAAAAGGAAGCTTCTAAATCAAGTCGAGGAAGAAGTTTTGATCAAGTCGGTACTTCAAGCAATCATGATTCATGCCATGAACATGGTTAATTTTCCAAAGGGGTTCTATCAAAGGCTAAGCGCTAAAGTTGCTAAAGATATGTCTGAGAAAGAGTGATAGTGGCAACGATTTTAAAGACTTTTATATATTCAAAATTTGGCTCACCTTGCCAAGCAAGCATGGAGGATGTTTGAAAATCTTTAAGCTATTTGGGCACAGGTTCTCAAAGCTAAATATTTTCTAAATGAGGATTTCAAAGAAGTAAAAATTGGAAGAGCATCATCTTGGACTTGAAAAAGATTAATACAAAGAAGGGATTTTTCTTTAAGAAATGGCAGATGGTCAATAGGAAAAGGTGAAAAAGTAATGAAATGGGAGGACACATGGATCTTAGGGCAGGAAAGAATTGAGATACCAAGGAATAATGAAATAAGAGTTGTCAAGAAACTTTTAAACAAAGATGGGAGTTCGAACATTGATAAACTTAGAATTTATTTTGATGGTTTCATGGTGGATAAAATTAAGAGAACCCTGATCAGCATAATCATTGAAATGGATAGGTTAATATGGATTCATAGGATTAATAAAAAAATTACTGTGAAGATTGGATACTACACAGCAAGAAGGAAAATACAATTACAAGAACAATACAGGTCATTCACAAGTGATGCCAAAACTCATTATATTTAAGCATAAACTACCTGAACAGAAAACTCAGAAGCAGAAGAGAATAAAAATACAGAACCTCCAATAACAATAATAGAAGGCAGAGTAATTACTTGGCTACCTCCACCCGAGGATTGGACTAAATGCAATATTGATGCCACAGTTTGGAAGGACTCGGCAATCGGAGCCATCACAACAGTATTCAGAGATGAAGAAGGTAAGCTAATTATGGGAGCAGCAACCAAGATAGCAAGCTCAGCACTCGCTAATTAGAGGAGTTGTATATCTACTGCAAACCTGATGAAGAAACTGCTCCTTGTTTTACTAATCAGTCTTACACTTCTGTTAGCTTCCATATATATGAACTTGAAAATCACTTTCCAAGGTTTACTCTTATATACAATAACAAAAAAGAAAAAATAAAAAAAATAATAGTAAAAATTGTAAAACAAAATAGGAGAACAAGAAGGAAAAAATAAACTATTATTTTTAACCATGAAATTTTAAAGTGTTGACAAATTTAACTATGAAAGAATAAAATTGGTTTTGTACCCACAAAAAATAGTTTTATATGATAAAAATACTAATATTAATTTTATTCATACGTAGATTTATTAATATTCTAAATTTTAATGGATAGAAATGATAGTTTTTTATTTTTTTATGAGTATGAAATTAACTTTACTTATTCACCAGTAAATTCTTTAATATCTTAAATTTTTATAAATAAAAATGGTAGGTTACTCAGTATTCGATATTTTCCTTTAAAAAGTTCTCCATTTATCACCCGACCAGACTGGATACAACTCGATATTTTCTTTGAGAAAGTGCTCCACTTATCACCCGACATCGTCTTTTCATTTGCAAGCCTTGCTTTGCTGACTTCAATCTAATGCCACTCAACTAGGTGCCCACTTTTCTCTTTAGAACTCTGCACTTGTGGATGCATTTTCTGGCGTAAACGTCTTTTTTTTAAATATATTTTTTAGTAATTAAAATTTAATTTTTTGGTGTTTAAAATATTTTTTTTAAATATATTTTTCAGTAATTAAAATTTAACATATATAAGCAATTAAATTATGTTATTTTTGTCAAAATTAGGTTAAATAATTAATTTAACTAAAAAAATGATAAATTAAATCTTGAACTAGTCTAAATTAATATTAGTTTTTTTTATAAAAAATAATTAC
>NC_029776.3:101392864-101404003 GCF_000817695.3 Arachis duranensis
CTAATTTTGACAAAAATAACACAATTTAATCGATTATATGTGTTAAATTTTAATTATTAAAAAACATCTTTAAAAAAAGACATTTTGAACGTCTTTATTTGAGTGACTCCCTTCGCAATAAGCGATAAATATTGACTACCAAACTTTTCTCACATTATATATAATTTAAAGGTAATTAATTACCTCATTTCCTAACTAAATACACATCTCTCTCTCTCTCACACACACACACACACATATATATATATATATATATATATAACACAAGCTAATAACATGAAAATGCAAGTTTAATTGCGAGATACTTTTTTTCGTCATCCCCAAAATAACAAATTTTACAATAATAGCTAGAAAACATTTTTTTTCTTTTTAGGTGGAGTATAAAAATAATTTGAGAGTAAACTAAAAATATCTCATGCCAAATGGAGTCAAAGAGAAAAGAGTAAAATTATAGGAAAAATCCATTGAACAACAAATATTTGCAATGTCCCAAAATACTATATATAAAAAAGAAAAAGAGAAAAATATACGCGGAAAGAAACAGCAAATAATTAACAGGTAATAGCTTGCTTTCACCGTTGTTTCGCAATGTGTAACAATACAAAGTTGCACAAAAGAATAAACCACATAACCCCAAAAGCTTCAAAAAAATGGGTGATACCCATGGTATTGGAAAATCTTTTCTCAGTATCACCTTGCTTTGGTTAATTCTTGTTCCTTCAATGATGCACATGCATGCGCACGCGCATGGCTCGTTATGGGATGAATTGCTTCATCCAATACTCACCGTCACAATAATTAACAAAATACCAAATAGTACTGTGTGCGTTAAATGCATATCAAGCGAGGATGACATCAAGGAGGGACTACTGAATTCTTCGAGCACGGAGCCATTCAGCTTCACTGTCAGGCTTAAACTCCTAACAACGATAAGATACAATTGTTTGTTAAGACATGATGGCGAAGAAATTGGTCAATTCTTAGGGTTTCGAAGCGGTTCTTATTGCGAGAAAGGATGTGTATGGGAGATTTATGAACATTATGCACTGCGAACAACAATGCGCTACGGTTATGTCAATCATACGTACAAACCTATAGGAAGCCCGGATGACCATACTTATGACTATACCTAATTAAACAACGTGCATTGTGCCATTATATCTTACCAATAAAGGAATAAGGAGTTCTAACTTCTAAGGTAGATCATATGTTATCTATGCTAGGTTACATAGAGATTATTATTTATACAATTTTTTCTTCTTTTTTTTTTATTATCTTTGACAAAGGAATGGTGATGCCTCTTCCATTACAGGATTTTGGAGACAATTAAGAATGGAAGAAAACGTTAATCAAAATTTAGTTATTATTATTTGTATAGAAATGTAAGGTTCATTTTCTCTTTGTGTTGAGGTTGTAAATGTGTGTTATTAAATTGTGAGTTATTACAACATAATCTTTGGAGTTACAACAAATCTAATAGTAGGTTTTTATTTGAGAAAAAATATCCAATTTAAATTACATACTCTGTCAATGTTATTACGTAATTAAGAATGAAAGGTTGGGAGGGCTTTTAGTTTTATTCAACAATTCTTTCAATTCTAAAAAAATTTAGGGGATTATTCGGCTTGAAGAAAATTGATAAAGCAAAAAAAATCACTTTACAAGTAGTATTAGTTTTTGGTTTAAAAAAATTATAGAAATATAATGCTTTGATCTTTAAAATTTGAATTTTTTTATATAAATAAAATAAATACTTTATTTATCCATATAAATAAAGTATAGACAATTGATGCATTTTTGTAATTAACCACATTTTAGAAAAATAGATCTTCTCAATTTTTTCTATCAATTATTTTATCAATTGTAATTTTTTATCATTTAACATTTTTTTTATAAATTTTTTTAGTCTCACTTAAAAAATTTATGGTGAGAGATCACACTTTATAAAATAATTAAAAAAATATTAAAAAGTAAAGAACATATTTGACTTGATCTTGGCTGCTGTCGAAATGTGTAATAAATAATATCTCAAGTGCTATGCATCAAAGATGAGGTTGGAGGATGCTTATACAAAGACTGCATAAGGAATGTGATTCATTTAAGGTAAAACGTTAAAAGTTATGTTACCCATTTTCGTATAGATTCCTAAATTATTCTTTTGACCATATTTTCTATTAATCACTCGACTAAACAGGACGTGACATATCACTAGACACTACACTTCGAGATTGCTATATTCTTCGAGTTTATTTAGGGAAAATAATTTATAGTTTAGAGATTATTGTTTAGTTAAATTATGAAAATTTTATTTAGATTGAAAAATGTAATAGTTTTACACAATTTAGGTTACTTAGATTGCAATAATTTTAGTTCAGATTAGAATAAAAATATAATAATCTTAGACGATTAAGGCTAGTTAGATTGTTGTTTTGTTAGATTACATTAGATTTTAGATTCGTATTATAATTTTACATGATTTTAGAAAGTTTTTTTTTTGTAACAATATGTTATGTTCTTAGTTATCCTAGATAATTTTTTCACAGTAACTTTTTAATATTAAAAATTATAGTTATAAGTGATGATACTTTTTTATTAAAAAAATTATGACAATATATTTTTGCAGAGACTTTGGATATTGATATCCCGTCGTATTAGCCTATTGATTTCACTTCCAATATGCTCTCTACCATATATTAGAGAGGCTAGATTCGGCCACGCTATAAAACTTACGGATTTTTTCTTTAACAATATCCTAATGTCTACATTTATTAAAAGGTGGAAGCATGAGATTTCATAACTTTCATTTATTGCGTGAGTATTCAACTCATTTTTTAGGGATGGATGTTTGTGTTGTGTTATGCACCATTATGGAATGGGTGGGTGATTTTTACCAATGTGAAAATGAGTAAGGAAAAAATATATATAGAAATCAAAGGCTCAAATTTCTGGAGAAATGAATTCAAATTTGAGAGTGCACAAATCCGACTCTCTGATTTGTGTGATAGTTTTTTTTTTCATTTTAGGACATATGAGTGTGTCAAATTTGCAATTAAAAAATTTAAAATCGAAATTTTAAAAATTGGCGAGTTAGATTTAAAAACAAAAATATTAAATTCAAAAAATATAAATATGAGGGTCAAATTTGTTACATATATATACCCATCTGATCCAATTGCTCATAGTTCATCTTCTTTACCTCACCTCCTCTTTCATTTTTTTTCATTTTGCTAACGTGAATAAGTAAGAATGAGAGTGACAGTGTTACAGTGATTAAAAAAAAAAAAGAATGGATGATAAAATTATGTTAAAAGTATATTATTGTAATAAAATTCTATTATAAACACTTAAGGGAGTGAGATTTGTATATGAGAATACGTTTGATCTTGTTGTTCTTTTCGCATTATCATTTGAAGAACTAAAATGTGTGATTTGTGAAATGATAGATCCTCAAATATCAAAGATGGTATCGTGTATTTTGTATAGGTGTATGATTTTGTGGGTTTGTTCATCTTTAAACGAAGTATGTCACCAATAAAGAGTAAGAGATGTGTTCGGTTGGTTGGATACCGGACGGTTCAGAGGAATCATCGGGTTGATAAGAAGGGGTACGACCTGGTTCCGGGTTGCGGGGCTGGATATGGAGTAGCCGACGTCCCAAGCTCTTCGCGAGGAGGGGGTGTCACCTGCAAAGACACTCTGACGCTCTAGTCAATCGTGGCGCAGGCGAGAAATAGGAGTAAAGTAATATGTGTGACGTACCTTGAGGGAGGGGCAGGACCCTCCCATTATATATCGTGTCAGAAGTGGGTCTCACAAGAGCAGACCCACCTTCCTCGAAACTTCCCCATACAGCTGTAGTAGAGAGCTGTCAAGGACGCGTGTCCGGGTCGGTGGTTGAGTGCCTCGCACCCGACCGTTCGGGTTGGGTGGCCTATGGGTCGGATCGGCCCACGTGATGTTTGGGTTAGGCCGTAACAGTGCCCCCAACGCGTCAACAATGATCGTGAGGGCCATTGGTGGCGTGTTATATCCTCTCTTGTGTGTTGTCGCTAGGTCGGCCGCTCGTGGAGAGGACGTGCCTCTTGCGCGCATGTCTGTTCGTTGATGGGAATAACCGTTTGTCGCCTCGTTCTTTGCGTTGGGCATTTAATGCTCATAATGGGTTGTTTCAAACCTTGCGAGTAGAGACTCTTTTTTCCTTGCCTTTTGCGCTTCTTGAGTTGGTTTTCTATCTCCTTCATCCTCAGTTTTGCATTCTATTTTCTCTTCAGTACCTAGCTCTTTCCTACTTTCATCTTCTCCTCTCGAATTTCCTGTTGCGGTTCCTGCATCCTTGTGCATTCACTCCTTCTCACTCCCTTTCGAGTCATCACAATCAATCCTGGTAAGCATTCATCCCTCGCCTTCTATTTCATGTTCATTTTATCTTCATTATCTATGCTCCTGTATGCATGCTGCTCTCCTTATTTGACTTGCATGCTGGCTGTCATTAGTATTAGATAGGTGCATTAGGGGGGTTATCATTCTAGGGCGTTAGATTTAGGTTTTACTTAGGATTTGCTTTAGCCATGCTTGGTTTCAGTTATGAATAGGCTAAAAGTAGTTTCTAGGGCCTTTTTCGAACTCTCGACCTTGTAGACTAACTGAGTGGTGCCCCCACTGTAGGTATGCCTCATATCGAATCACGAGCTTCCTCCTCAAGTGCGGGTTACGACCGGTATGCTTGGGTGACCTCCGACGTGAAGGACTCCCCGAACCAGATAGGTGAGGAGGAGCTTACAGAGTTCCGTCAAGTCGAGTACCTGTGCGGCGGGACCGACGAGGAGGCCAACTACGATGTTTTCGTTCTTGCCCCCCACGAACGGTTATACAAACTCAACCTCCACGCCCCTCGAGTTGCCGACTGAATTTGGTTCTACAAGGCAATGTTTACCCAATTGGGAGTTTGCATCCCTTTCTCCTCTTTCCAAATGGCTCTTCTTAACCGAGTCTCCGTGGCACCGTCTCAGCTGCATCCGAATAGTTGGTTCTACAAGGCGATGTTTTCTTCAACCTTACGAACCCTTCCAAAGAAGAAAAGCGAGGAAAGGGTTCATGTCCTTCCGATCTGCCCAAGGTCGTAGGATTTTTGGCTTGTTTGAGGACTCTTACCATGGGTTCAAGGACAAGTACTTCAAAGTGCGCCCAATCAAAGGTCGCCATTCTGGCTATCACTGGAGGGGCAACGCCTCATCCCAATGTATTGGAGTTTCGGGGCAAGGTCCAATACTTTTATAAAAGTAACATACAAAGGAATGTCCTCTGTGGACAAAAAGATTACCGATGTGTTGTTGGCTGTTTTTGGGAAGAACCATGTGAACCCCCATCTCCTTATGGGTGACCAGGAGGTCACTAGAAATTATGTTTGTGAGTAGCTTTAACTTGTATTTCTTGTATCATTGTTGCTTTGATTTGTCATGCCGATTTCACGACTAACCTGTCTTACTGGTTTGTTGTAGTGGGAATGTCTGCCGAATTGACAGGCCTTGAGAATTTGGACAACACCTTTCTGGCTGGCGACAGCGATGAGGAGACGGTTGACGGGAAGCAGGTGGCCCCACCCGAGAATAACGACAACCAGGTGGTGCCTCCTCCCCATGATGTCGAGATGCCGGACCGCAATGCTGACGAGGCGCACGTTTCTCCTGTTCACGAGGAAGTGGTCGGTACTGGGGGCTCGACCTCCAATCCACAAGCCGAGGAGGATGATGTGAATGTTATCTACAACCCCAAGAGGAAGAAGTCGTCCTCCAGTCCTGAGGGGGCTCTCACTGTGATGGAGAGGAATTTTAACGCTGGGAACTTTATAGACTCTCAGTTGCTTCCCGGTACGGAGGATTATTTCCATGGCTCGGATCTTCCCGGACAGGCGAGGTGGATGTACCGTTCTCTCCTTCGCGGTGCCGCCATAGCAAAGAAGGCCGAGTTTAAGCTGTCAGGGATGTAGTCGATGCAGAGAAAGCTCGAGTCCTTTGTTAAAGCCAATAATCAATTTAAAGTGCAAGTTGAAACTCTTCGGGGCAGGTGTCCAAGGCAGAGGAGAAGCTTAAAGCTACCAAGGAGAATGCCAAAATTTCTGAGGAAAAGTTGAAGACTTCTGATGTGGCCATTTTCCGGCGGACCAAGCGAGAATTGGCCCTTGAGAGTCAACTTAATGCGGCGCAGGGTCGAGTGGCTGCCTTGGAGAAGGAACGTAATGAGGCCGTGTCGTCGGCTAAGGCTGCTCAAATCGAAGCTGAGGAATATAAGAAAAAGTACAAAGAGACCGTGAAATAAGGGAAGAGCGCCATCTTGATGACTGAAGAGGCCCTTAAAGCCCAAGTGAAGATCGTGGCCCCTGATTTCGACACGTCGGCAATCGAGGTCTTTAAAACCATCAAGGACGGCAAAATTGTCGATATGCGGAAGAAGTGATTTCTGTACTAGTGGATTTTGTAATTTGGTTTTTGTGGGTCTCGTTGTGTAGTTCAATGAACTTTGTTGTTGTGCATGTTGGATCCCGTAACTTTGAACTGCTTTAGTAGCCGCCTGGTCGGCTTATGGTTACTGTTTTTCCCCACAAACTTGGTAGTGCATTTTCGTTCTATTTTATTATCGTTTTGTTGGTATTGGCTAGTTGCTTGCGTTTGTTTACCGTTGCATTGGTAATTTGGTGAAACCAAGTGGTGGCTTCATTTTCGCTGCGGTCGTTTGTTATGGCGTTGACTTAACTAGTTTTCGGGGTGATCAGTCCCAGAGCACCGTGTTGTTGCCTCGTTTAGCATATATTATAAGAAATTTGTTGTCGTGGGATGTATAAACGGGTAAAAATAAACTTGGATAAGAGAATATTAATTTTGAACAAGAGAATATTAATCAGTAGTTGGGCAAATCTATGGCAGTGATAATTATTTAACACAGATTATCTTACTAAGCTTGCCGGGTCGCCTGCTCGGCATGTTTGGACTTAGGAGTAAAACCTTCTCAGGTTACCCGCATTCCATGTTCTTGGGACTTCTTTGCCATCGAGCCTTTCCAACTTGTAGGCGCCCTTACCAATCGCCTCTTTGACCTGTATGGGCCCTCCCAGTTAGCCGCCAACTTACCTTCCCCATGAGTCGGCACCCCGATGTCGTTGCGTCGCAAGACCAGGTCATTTTGTTCGAATTCTCTTCCGAGTACTTTGGCATTGTAGCGCAGGGCCACTCTTTGCTTCAGTGCTGCTTCCGACAAATGGGCCATTTCTCTAGCCTCGTCTACTAGGTCTTTCTCTACAGCTTCCTCTACTCTGCCCAGAAGCAACCGTGGACTCAGCTCGCCGACCTCCACGGGCATCATAGCATCCACCCCGTATGTCAGACGGAATGGGGTTTCCCCTGTGGACGATTGTACGGTTGTGCGGTAGGACCAGAGGACGGAGGCAAGTTCGTCAGCCCAAACTCCCTTTTTCTTATCAAGCCGCTTTTTGAGGCCTAGCAAGATGACCTTATTCGCGGCCTCAACTTTGCCATTTGTTTGGGGGTGTTCTACAGATGAGAATTTTTGCTTTATGCCCAAACCAACAAGGAACTCTACGAACTTTATATCAGTGAACTGCGTCACATTGTCAGAGATGACGACCTCAAGGATGCCGAATCGAGTTATTACTTGTTTCCACATAAACTTCCGACAATTGGATGAGGATATGATGGCCAGTGGCTCGGCCTCTATCCACTTGGTATAGTAGTCGACAGCAACTATGAGGTATTTGACCTGCCCCGAACCTACCGGAAAAGGTCCCAGGAGGTCGACTCCCCAATGCGAGAAGGGTCGGGAAGACGTCAATATACTGAGCTAGGTTGTCGGGGCCTTGTAGAAATTGGCATTCTCCTGGCACTTGACGTATTTCCTTACGAATTCTTGGGAGTCTCTCATCATCGATGGCCAGTAATAACCAGCTCTAATGAGCTTTCTTGCTAGGGCTTTGTCCCCGATGTGGTGACCGCAGCACCCCTCATGGACCTCTCTGAGCACATAATCCGTTTGGTCGGGGTGTAGGCATTTCAGCAAGGATTGGCTAAGTCCTTTTTTAAACAACTGACCTTGTATGATCGCATACTTGGCCGCCTCCCTTCTCAACGCTCTGGCCGTCTTCTCTTTATTGTTTGCCTGACTAAGTCTAACAAGATAATCATTGCTTGCTTAGTCCAAAAGTCTTCGTGGAAATTGACCCTCACTCACCTGAGGTATTACTTGGATGACCCGGTGCACTTGCCGGTTAAGCTGTGCAAAATCCTAAGAAACAAAAGAAACAGAAGTAGAAGCAACTAGAAGCATCAATAATAACAATGGATAATGAAATCAGAATCAAAAGTAGAAGAAACAGAAGCAGAACCATAAAAGCATAATGGAATTAGAATCAACAACAATAATAGAATCGGAATTAGAAATAATATTATTAACAAAATCAATAAAATCACAAATAAAAAATTCAACAAATCCAGCGGCGAAGACGCGAAGCACATCGACGAGGACACGAAGCACAGCGACGAGTGACACGAAGCACAGCCGCGAGGACTAGCGACCGAGCGAGGAGGAGGAGCAGAAACAACGAGCGACGCATGATGTCCACCCGTGCGGATCTGCTGGTGTCGACGTCGAACGAGGATGAAGAGCAGCGACGAGATCTTGCGGCGAGATCCTACGACGAGGATGCGAACGACGAAGAGCAACGGCAAGCAGTGAGGAGCAGCGGCGGATTTTCTTCCCCTTCTCTTTCCCACCTTCCCTTCCCCATTTTTATTTAACCTGTTTTTTTTTCTTGTTTTTTATTTTATATTTTTTAATTAAGGATAATTTGGTAATAAAAATTAAAATTTTGGTAAAAAGGACAATTTTAAAATTAAGTTAAACCTTAAAGACAATTTTGTAAGCCAAAAAATATTGGGAACGAAAAACATTTTCAACCTCTACTTTAAGGACCAAAATCGTACTTAACCCTATAATATAATATCTAAATTACTACACATTATAATATTAATATACACAATAATGTTAATAATAGAAAAAATTAACATACTAACCTACTAATGATAATTAGGATAAACATACCGAAAAAATTATTCCAATATATACTTTTATATTTAATTATTCGTATAATTTATTATCATTAACATGTAAAAATAATTAAAAATTTCTCAACATAATAAAAGAAATACATCCGTAAAAACAAATAATTTGATAACATAATAACTAATTTATGTATTGAGGATTATTGAAAGTGCAATAATATATTCTCTTTTAAAAATTAAATTTGGTACCATTTTTTACTAAAAATACATTTTAAATATTAATAAATTCACACATCTTTAGTATTATCACAAATAAAACATATATTTAGGGATGGATCTACTGTTATAGCTATGGGGTAAGTGCTCCAATACAATTTAAAATTTTATTGAGTAGTATATGATAATAATATTTATTTGCCCCCACTAAATTATTTAATTTGATCCCACAATAATTTTTTATTCAACTTTAGACACTTAATAGTCAATTTGAGAACTTCATATTAGATGTTCATTATAATTATTAATTTTTAAATTTAAATAAGATTGGTGTTCTTTCTTAAAAATCAACTCGAAAGAATATTATCTATCTATTTGTACTTTTTTTTTAAATTAGCTTTAATTTTTTTTCATAACAGCTACACTGAATGAACTTTTTCAACTATAAATATCATCAAGAGCTAATTGTAGGAAGGTTGAATTTTAAATGATTGTTTAACAATATATATAAAAAAAACATTTTGATTATATTGTCAAGATTTTAAAATATGAAATATAAAAATTTAAATTTTAAATTCTATATTATTATTTAAATTACTATTTTAGTAATTTAATTTGATCACTTGTATAGAATAAATCTTAAAATATAAATTTTAAAATATAAAATATACATTGAAAATAAATTAAATATATGTATTTATACACAAATTTACAATAGATAATTTGATAGTTAACGTTATATGTAAACATAATATTTTTATTATAAAAATTATTATCATATTATATATATTTCGCCCCCACTATCAAATCTTTTCGAGTATGTGCGGCTCATGTTTGACATCTATGGGAGAATCATGGCGGAACAAGTGATGGAACTTTCTGTCAAGGCTGGAGATGTCGGTCGTGGTGGTTCTGTACACTCGACCTACATACTTGCACGCTGAGTCTGCAACAGTATCGGATTGTCACACTCAAATATCACCCCGCCATTTCTCATATGACAATTGGGGCAAACACACACAACTATGTAAACGAGGTTACTGGCCATTGTTGCCTTCTTTTTGTGAGAAAAATGGGACAGAAAAAGATATAAAATGTGTGTAAAAAAGAGTGAACTACCAACCCGATTCCTGTCCATTTCTTAGAATGACAATACGATCCCTCACCATAAAAACGATCCATTTTGGTCCCTGTCCTTTACTTTTTTGACCCAACGCGGTTCCTGTGGGTGTTTTTCCGTTAATTCTAGAACGGAAAATACTGACATGTCAGGTTAAAAAATGGACAAGAACCTAATTGTTTCTAAACTTAAATTAGTTAGGGGTTTATTTGTCCCTATTCTTTAAATGATATTTTTAAAAAAAATTTACTCATTATTAATATTCTTTTTTTAATAAATTATTGGATATATGGTATAATAAGCACAATCCGTATGAGGCCTTGTATGGGAGGAAATGTCAATCTCCACTATGTTGGTATGAAGCTGGAGAGAAAAGCTTGTTGGGGCCGGAAATGATAGCTGAGACTACTGAACAAGTCAAGAAAATCCGTGATAGGATGCTTACGGCGCAGAGTCGTCAAAAGAGTTACGCTGATCAGAGGCGAAAGCCCTTAGAACTTGAGGAAGGAGACCATGTTTTCCTTAAGGTTACTCCGACCACGGGAGTAGGTAGGGCGATTAAAGCAAAGAAGTTGAATCCTCGATACATTGGTCCATTTCAAATCCTAGAGAGGATTGGGCCGGTGGCGTATCGGATGGCTCTACCACCTCATCTTTCGAATCTGCACGATGTGTTTCACGTGTCACAGCTTCGGAAGTACACACCTGATGCTAGCCATGTGTTAGAACCTGAGT
>NC_029776.3:101404140-101404720 GCF_000817695.3 Arachis duranensis
ATTTTTAAATTTACATAATTTATTAATTAGTTTGTACTATTAAACCATATATTCAATAATTTATTAAAAAAAGAATATTAATAAATGAATAAAAAATTTTAAAAAATTATTATTTAAAGAATAAGGACAAATATACCCTTAACCAATTTAAATTTAGAGACAATTAGGTGTCTCTCTATTTTTGAACATGTCAGCATTTTCCGTTCAGAGTTGACGGAAAAACACCTACAGAGACTGCGTTGGGTCATGAAAGTAAAGGACAGAGACCGAAGTGGGTCGTTTTTATGATAAAGGGTCGCATTGTCATTCTGAAAAATAGACAGGGCGGATTGGTAGTTCACTCGTGTAAAAAATACTAAGAGTTATACATTTTTTTTATAGCTACTAAAAATTTATCCTATTATATTTTATTTACATTATAAACAAGATATACACATGTCATCTCCATGTGTCTTATCTAATAAAAAATCCAGTGAACTAGCAGGTAAAATAAGCACTTGCCTGTGGGCCATCAAGTAGTGTCTGATACCCACCAGCATTAATTACAGAAACCTCTAGTGGTGGACTGTTATATATGCCT